>NC_071267.1:19113838-19323838 GCF_023375685.1 Ictalurus furcatus
TTTTTTTCTTGAAACCCTTCTAAACAAATTGTGGTGATGTAGGTGACTTCGGATTGTAGTTTTGGAGACTTTCTGACCCCAAGATGCAACTAAATTCTGCAATTCTCCAGCTGTGATACTGGGAGATTTTTTGGCCACTTGAACCATCCTCTTCACAGTGTGTTGAGACAATATAGACACACGTCCAATTCCAGGTTGATTCATAACATTTCCAGTTGGCAGGAACTTCTTAATTATTGCCCTGATGGTATGGAAATTGGCACTTTCAGTTCTTGTGCTATTTTCTTATAGCCACTTCCCATTTTGTGAAGCTCAACAACCTTTTGCCACACATCACAGCTATATTCCTTGGTCTAACCCATTGTTCTGAATGACTAAGGGAATTTGGCATATGTGTTGCCTTATATTTTTACCCCCTGACAATTTCATGTTCCTAGTCACCCTGGTGTGCAAAAAAAAAAAAAAAAAAAAAAAAAGACTTTCAATATCAATGGGAATACACTTCAAATATATTTTTCTCACATGAATTCATAACGGTGGCAATAATTGTTGCACACCTATATGTAACAAAGATATTTTTTTCATAAACCTGTCTTGTGTTTGCAATTGTTTGATATCCATGAGAGCAGAGTATTTTTGTGAATTTTTTTAACAAAAGATCAAAATGTTAAACAATAAAGACAATTTTTCACAGCCTTCTTTGCTCATGTTTAACAAGGTTGCCAATATTAATGGAGGGCACTGTACAAAGTCTTTGTTGAGCTTTAGCTTGCATGTATCATGGTTGTTTTACTGCTACAAAAAGAAAAGAACCAGTTGGATATTGTCTGATTAATTGATTGTTTGTTTTTCAGCCCTGAAGGTCTGAACAATGTTGTACAGTTGCATCTCATTTCTCTCTCTCTCTCTCTCTCTCTCTCTTCCTCTCTCTATCTCTCTCTAACACACACACTATCTCATTCTAATTTTGATTCTATAAATGTTTTGTCCGTTATTAAAATGTTTCATTTAGTGTGTGACAATGCTGGTGAAATATGATGATCTCACATGTAGTTTATGTGTGTATGTGGTAATGATTAAAAATGCTATAAGATCCTAATCACAATACAAAAAAAAAAATGCTTTTAGTGTTGTTTTAATTCATGTGTGTGCAAGGAGATCCTTCTGTTTAGTTGGTCATTCATATAATGTCAATGTTATCTCTTCTTCTACAAAACATTTAATAAATGGAGTAGGTCTTTATCCTGTTTTTTGTTCATTTAATTTGTGTGTGTGTGTGTGTGTGTGTGTGTGTAAGCTTTTGTTTGATTGTTTTAATTAGAAGCACAAGCAATAATTCATGGGTTTGTTATAATACCTTTCTCACTTTTGGTTCTCTGTGCTAATCGCACAATTGTCAACCTTTTGGGACAAAATTAATTTACATACAGACTGCTATGGTGGTCTGGAAAAAAACAACTATTGGTCTAATTATAAATAAATACACATTTTACACCCATAGGACAGGATAAAATGGTATCATCTATTATTGCAGCTCAGTTATTGGAATTTTAATTATGTCTTAATGCAGTTGATAGAGCTTCAGGATCTTACCTGTCAGAATGATTTAACTTCAGTTGGGAGACTGATCACTATTTACATATTGTGCTGAAAATGAATAGGTCAGTCTAATAAGGATGCAGAAATTAAACTATTCCTGCGTTCAGCTGAAATCATTTCTGTGCTGACTGCATGGTAGTGATACAAAAATACAGTTAACCTTGAGCATCGCCCACCATCACTTTGCTTTCTAGATATTATTTTTGTGAAACACAATTGTCTGATTCTCTGTTGATGCAAAGGGACACAACATGATTGAGTAAAAAAAAAATGCAAATTTGAACTTTAAGGTTTTTTTCCGTAATCTTAGCTTAAGTTGATGGTTTACCTCTTGTAAAATGTATTTTCTGTTCAGTAATAACCTTCTTACCAAACACCAGGAGAATACAGATAGCACTGAGCCATCTATAGCTGTCAGATGTATTAAAACCCTCACTTAATATGAGCATGTTTGCAGTAAGCTAGACTCTCTAATAGAATTCTTAATGAGCTGAATAAAATCCATGTTAAAAAGAAAGTCAAGTATGGCTTTCTGTACTTCTGAGTAAAGTAGAACTGATAATAAGGAGGTGTGTGGCAAAGAATCTATAAGGCTTATATCAACGCAATTTAATTACATTTTGTATCTCTAACTACTAAGCCCATCTCTACACATAATCATATCCATTCAAATCTTTCATAAAATATATTGGTTTTCTATTTTGTTCGGATTCTTACATATTTGAAATCATGAGAACTGATGTGTTGCTGAGCCTTCACCTTAATCCATACAAAGTCAGTGGATGAGGAACAGGAGGGTTTAGTAAATAGAAAAGCAATACTCTTAAAATTAACTCCTTACACTCAAGGCTTATTTTTCAGTCATTAGTCGTAAAGTATATTGTACGACAGTCCTGGTGAATTCTCAAATCTGACTGGTCAGAAGGTGCTGATTAATTTTCTATAACAGCATGTTTCTGATAGTGGTGCTGGGTGTAATTCAAAAGATAACCTTATATTAATACACTTGTTGTACTATGATATCATTTTTATAGTAACAACTCATTCACAGGGACTATGGCAGATGCACCATAGAATCTGTCCAGATAATCTGTCTCCACATATTGAGTCCAATGTAAGTGAATTTGTCATCTGAAATTTCGCTCCTATTCCTTTTTATCAGGGAGAAGCAAAAATGCTCTAGGGATTGTGGGATAGAGGGCTGAGAGAGTTTGAGTCATGACATGGTAAGAAAAATTGAGCTGGTTTCAAACAAGTGGCAGCCACATAGCAGTGACCAATCAGATAAAAGACATCTTTCCAGTGGGGCATGATGGCTTGGTGTTTAGCATGTTTGCCTCACACCTCTGGGGTTGGGGGTTCAATTCCTGCCTCCACCCTATGTGTATGGAGTATGCATGTTCTTCCTATTCTTCGGGGATTTCCTCTGGGTACTCCAGTTTCCTCCCCCAGTCCAAAGACATGTGTTGTAGGCTGATTCGCATTTCCAAACTGTCCATAGTGTGTGAATGTGTGTGCGATTGTGCCCTGCGATGGGTTGGCACCCCGTCCAGGGTGTCCCTTGTCTTGTGGCCCGAGTCCCCTGGGATAGGCTCCAAGCTCCCCGTGACCCTGTGTAGGATAAGCGGTACAGAAAATACATGGATGGATATCGTTCCATTGTCTGTAAACAATTGCGTCCAATCTGCCCACATTTTGGAGGAATGAATTCTGGACCCACTGACAAGTCTTTGCAGTTTAACAGGTTAATGGAAGAATGCACATTTGTGCCAAACTATACTTACTATCAGCCAAAGCACTGAGTGAACAGGAATGCAGTCCACATTTATTCTTCAGTGTCTTTGTCATATTGGTGACGGCAGACTCTCAGGAAAAGTGGGGGCCAATGAGGGTCCTGCTTAATGAGGCTTCACCTAAACGAAGTAATGAGCCCTACCTGGGCTCTTTAGAGTGCAGGATAGATGAGTTCACCTTTCCTTGAAGCACAAAATACTATTAACCTGAACAAAAAGTGTAGCCCTGTCCTCACACTCTACTTAGACAAAATGTCAGTGCACTCATGATTTTAGTAAGAATATAACAACTTTTATTTGTAACATCTACCCCAAGGTCTAAGCAACTGTTGCAATGATGCAATTACTGGACTACACTGATTTACATGATCTATTATTCATTGACTTATTTAATCATTTTTTCACCTGGGTCTTTGTTGATTGAAATGCTAATTATTGGGACAGCAGATTGAGAATGAATAATTGAAGAATATATTAAGGCAAACATTAGGCTTTTTTTAACAATGGCACTCTGATGAAAATCAGCGTACATTGGTAGTTAATTGAAGCTTAGTGAAGGGCTCTTGTGTAATTGTGTTTCATCACTGTTTAAGTGAGTTATTGACTCCACACTGATATGTAAATTAGACTAGATGAGTACAGTATTAATTGAAAGGTGTCTGTAGGTGGGAAAGAACAAAAATTGCAAGAATCAAACTGAGGTGTAACTTATAGTTGTCAATCAAAAGTTAAACAAATTAATACTATGATCAGTGTTCACAGCAAGTAGCAAACAGTCCCCTAATCTTTTACTTCAGAGTGAAAAAAAGATGTCACAGTGCATTATATCACATATCAGTCATTTTTGCTGTTACTCTCTAGTGTCTGGTCCAGACATATGTTTTTTTTCTGCATGATGGTATACGTGGCACTTTCCATGAGGTTTCCCTGCAGGGACATGCAGCGTTCCTAAGGGTAGATAAACTGACACATTTGATGGGGATAGATTTGTTTTTCTAGCCATGCTGTACAGTGACAGATGTGTGTGTCAATCTGGCCTCTGACTCCCATCATCTAGCCCTCATCTCCCCAGGACCTAAAGTAAAGCTCATAAACACCACAGTCATTAAGGGCATCAACAAAGGTCTTTTCACATTTTTATTGCATGTGCTAGTTTATGTGATACTCAGACTTCTGCCATTTCAGATATTTTGTGAATTAATAACTAATGAATAGTATTATTTTTAACTATTGTATAATGTGCAATTGCTTTCTATAAACTGCTCAAGTTATAATGTTATGTTGCTATTACACACATTATTGTTGTTTCTTGTAACACTGATACAAATCATAAAAATAATGAAAATGAAATAAACATGCTACTCCATTCTCCAGCAGCACACAAATCACAATCTTCTTTCTGTGCTGCAGTGTGTCAGAGGACGGCAAGCTGCTGATAAAACTCAACCTGAATCCTCCACAGGTAAACATGACCGTGATGTATGAGCTCCATCTCAGATACTTATGACTTGTTCCCACATAATGATAAATTACTCCCTGAAGATCCACTGACATTGTGGTGCTGTCAGATGTGACAGTGAAAAAGGCTAGGTATGGAGGGGAAAAAATAGAGAGAAAAAAAGAAAAGTTTGATTTAGATGTGAAACATGAGACAAGAAAAAAATAGTCTATACTGAATAGTGTGGGCACACACCCCTTCTCTCCTTGCAATTCAGTTCTTTCCTCACAAGATAAAAAATAAGTTATAATAATCTTATAAACTATAATAATCTTCCTGTAACAGCCAGAAATTTGTTTTTACATTTTAATTCTTGATAGTTTATATTATCTCAGTTTATTAATCGCATTTTTTCAATTACACATAAACTAGATGTTGGAATCCATCAAAAGCAGGTTTGCTGTGTACACTTTGCATAAGTCCATTTTAAATATGAAAATGTACATTGATGACCTTATAAAGACTGATAGTGAACTTCTGTGTTGGTCAGACAACCAATTTTGCTATCTATGGGTAAATTCTATAGAGGAGTCAATTACTGTATAAATAGACATTTTAAATGGAGGAAAATAAATGCAATGTCAAACGTTGCAACATAATTTATATTTGCTTCAGGAACAGATAGAACACGTTATATTATTGTCTAAATCTCATGGCAGGTTGTCACACAGAGACAAACGTAAAAAGGAGATGACCTTGTATGCAGCTGTCACAGTCAAGCAAGCAATGATTTCCACAAAACAATGGCAACTAGCTGCTAATAATAAAAAAAAAAAAGAAGGTGCAAGCGTGTCAGGGAAGCTATGAGGAAATTTGATATTAATAACAAAAGGAAAGGTAATCTACTCTTACAGACACAACATGAAAAGCCTTTAATATTTACACAATTTATCTTTCACAGTGAGCACAGAGAGTGTAAAACATTGGCTTGCATATTTTGATAAAAATTAATAAACTATACTTCTTTGGAGGGCACTGTTGTCAAGTTATTGCTTATACATTTGGAAATTTTCATGCTTTTTTATTAGAATTGGCACCTTAAGATAGTGATAGTGTGATGGCGGGCATGCAGCCCACACGCACACAAACCCACAAGCTCCTTGCACGACTGCCGCCCAGGTGTTGAACGGACAGTTCTGCTTCAGCACCCCATGTGTTGTGGACAGCATGAGAGCACATGGCTGCAGGATGGGGCAGCAGAAGCATACACGGCTGGCGGCCAGTGAGTGGAGCGGCTGCTCCTCGCCCTCCTGCAGAAGACAGGAGAGTATAAAATGGCACAACCAACACAGGGAGGTGAGCAAATTCTCCTGTCGCTTTCATGATGACACATGTGTCCCTATTATTTACAGAAGCCGACGCAGAAGAAGACAGCACAGATGAAGAAGCTCCTTGGCCACACTGCACCCTTGGCTGGTACCCACCGCGAACGCTCCCTGGGTCCCATCTCGACACTGCTCCCCATGCCTGAAACACTGCGACCCTCACCGCCAGCACCACAATTCCTCACACCATCACCTTCGATCGTCTCCCACTTTTTTAAATAAAAGAACACCTTTTTTCCCCACTCCTGCCTCCTGCCCGTCTGTGTTTCACCTTGCTGCAGCTTAGAGGAGCCACAATAGATAGATAGATACATAGATAGATAGATAGATAGATAGATAGATAGATAGATAGATAGAAAGAACACATTATTTGAAAGTTTCTTATATTTTTCCACTGTAGCCTGGAGTTCTGCTCTTCTATTAGAAAGTTAGTTGTGTTAGTTTTTTTCTTCGCTGGTGTTTTCCTAAGGCCTCCTGACCTGTCTACTTGTAGAATTCTCTTTTTTTCACTATATTCATATTCCTCTTTCTCCCATGCTACTTGTTCTGAGGAGACATGATCTTCAGCTATGGGCTGTGGCTGAGCAACTAGTAGTAGCAAACAGACAGGAGAGGACATCCTCTATCACCCAGTGGACATCCACTTCTATATCCCGAATCTTTGTTCTCTGGTAGACTGCAGTTTACCCAAATAAAAGCTTACAAAGTGGCCACAATGTCTTTAAAATATCTTTGGTGGTCAGACCTGCAAATTTAATGCAAATAATTCATATACTAGCTGTAGATGGGATTCGAGATGAGTGTGTACAGAAATAAGGCATATTTCCAGGAGCAGAGAAACTTGTTTTTGCTTTATGCAAGCTATCCCTGTTGAAAATTTCGTGTAGCTGTATGCATGGCACAGCAGTACTGTCACTAAATTCAGCAGTGGCATAGCATTGTCATGGCAAAATTTGGGCCAGTTTCTCCTGTACCTAGTAGGGTCATTATTTCATCCCTGGATTGTCTGTTTTTCTCTAATAACATGTCATCACAGGCGGGCCACATGGGTGACATCTGCCATCCTTGAAATAAGCCATGCAACCACAATTGCCTCCCCAACCCTGAACTCAAATCACATTTCTATATATTGTATTTCTATAATAGAGATCTATAAAAATATAATTTAAAAAGTCATTCAAAATTAATGAATCATTGATAGTAAAAAAAAAAAAAAATTGTCAATGACAATGACTCATTGGAGTCTATCATAAGAAAACCCTACATATCCATGTTTGCTGTGTACAATCTACAGTCATGTGAAAAAATAAGTACACCCCAGGAAATTGTTGGCTGTTTTGTCATATTTGGACAAGCAAATATTTTATCATCTTTGAAACAGTTCCTATTAATAAAATTGATACACTTGAATAAAAATCACAAGGACAGTTAGCATTTTCAACCATTTACTCAACAGAAATATCAATAGATGTGATATTATTCTGTGGAAAAAGTAAGTACACCCTTTGCCTCAGAAGTTAGTAGTGCCCCCTTTTGCAAAAATGACTTCTTGTAGGTGTTTTGCATAATTGTCCACCACTCTCTTCCATGCAGTATTCTTTCAGTTGCAAGATGTTTGAGGGTTTTCTTGCATGTCTTGTCCATTTCAAATCCCCCTACAACATTTCAATTGGATTCAAATCCGGGCTTTGACTAGGCCATTCCATAACCCTCCATTTCTTCTTTTTGAGCCAGTCCTTGCTGGATTTGCTAGTGTGCTTTGGATCATTAGCCTGTTGAGGTCCACTTTTGGTTCAGCTTCAACTTTTGGAAGATGACCTCACATTATCTTCAAGCACTCTTGATGCAGAATTCATAGTTGAATCAATGAATGTAAGCTGTCCAGTCCCTGAGGCAGCGAAGCAACCACAAACCATAACATTTCCACCACTGTGCTTCACAGTTGGTATGAGGTGTTTCTCCTGAAAAGCTGTCTTTGGTCAGTGCCAAACATGTCTGCAGTTACAGTGGCCAAACAACTCTATCTTTGATTCATCTATCTAGAGCACATTATTCCAAAAGGCCTGGTCTTTGCCTATATGCTCAATGGCAAACTGTATTGCTTTAATGTTCTTTTTAGAAAGCAAAGGCGCACCTCCCATGCAGGTCAAATTTGTACAAGCTCTTTCTGATTGTAGAAGCATGCTCTTGGACACCAACAATTGCAAGACTTACTATCAGATCCTGTGATGAAATTCTGGGGTTCTTGGAGAATTCTTTTTTGGGCTGAATTTGCTGGGACGGCCAGTCCTGGACAAACTGGCAGTTGTATGAAATGTCAATTTTATGTGTCATTTGGTGTATCACCTTTTAGAGTGCATTGTGCACCCAGGAATAAATCAAATATTCTAATAAGCAGGATATGCCACAACTCACTGGCACTGAGATGGTCTAGTGGATTTACATTTGACTGCACAGCATTGGGACAAATGGCTTGGTAGAACCTTCAGTCTCCACTGTTGATTCATAATCATCATTACATGCATTTTTTTAATTTTTACTTGAAGAATCAACATGTGAGAACAGGTAAAGTTGTAACACTGCAGAGTAAACTACAGATTGGTCTAAAATGAGAGTTATTTGATGAAGCATGAATTATTATTATTATTATTATTATTATTATTATCAATCATAATAATAATAATATGAAAAAGGGATGAAAGACAGTGACAAACAGTGCAAGACAATATGTACTGCAATACTGGAGGTATTAGATATGGCAGTAGATATGGTGCATAAGACATTATAATGGAAGAAATAGCTATATTAAACTAAAGTATATGCAAATGAAATAAAGGTAGTACTTTTATAGCTTATAGGGGTAACAGCCTATACATTACTGTTAAAGCCGGTGTGATTATTCCACTTCTGATTGCATGAATGACAAATGTGCTCACTCCTGATTGAGTGGATAACGAAACTGCAACAGTTTCAGGTCTGCATGAATACTGAATAACAATCCAGAGTATAAAAAAAGTGTGTGTATGAGTGGGAACAAGCAGCTTGACTGTTTAAAAACCAATGCGTGTAGGAGTTGAGATCAGCAGCTTCACAGTTTAGAAACCAGGGTGTGTGTGTGTGTGTGTGTGTGTGTGTGTGTGTGTGAGAGAGAGAGAGAGTAGGAACCAGCAGTTTCACAGCTCTGCAGTAAAAGCTCTCACTCAGTCTGGTTGTGTGTCTGATAGCAGACAGTAGGAGAAAAAACAGGTGGAGGGCGGGGTGTGTAGGACCTCCAGGCTCTCCTCAGTATCGCCAGGGACCCCACGCACCCTAACCACCACCTGCTGCACAGCCTTGTGGTCAGGCACAGCGGAGTTGCCATACAGACTGTGATGCAGCTGGTCAATATGTTCTTCATGTTTACATCTCTAGAAATTGCTGAGAATCTGCAGGTGTAGGGTGATCTTCCTCAGCATCCTAAAAAGAAATGTAGGAGTTGATGAGCTTCTTAATAATAGTGGAGATGCAGATCCATGATAGAGATAAGTTTGTGGTTCACACTCAGCTTGATGATGTGGACAGTGAGTTCGTTAGTCTTCCTCATGTTTATGCTGCAGGTTGTTCTTAGTGGATTAATCTATATAAAAAAAAAGCCAGATCAGACTACTATCAGTAAGTTGTACTTATACAAATAAAGAGTTAGCTACCACTTAGCACTGAAACTTTCCATATGCTATGCAGAAGTGGTAAAAGGCAGTAAAGTTCAGAAATTGAGTATCAAACTTATTTCCAAAGCACCCACTTGACTTCAGTGATCTACTTTTAGGATGGGACATTGAATCTACAATAATTCTGAACTTTTCATTCCTATCTAAAAACTTAATTCAGGTTCATCTTCAACAATTTCAGGTTTCTCACCTAGGAGAAATAACATGAGCAAAACTCATGAGCAAAAAGTCTGAACCATTACTGACACTGTCACCTCTCTCTAAAATGTAAAATATTAATCTAACCATGAAACACATTGACTAATCATTGTGGCAATCTTTATATCAGCTTGTGCTATTGCAGTAACACTGCTCAGTGGTGAAGTCAATATTAATGATGCAAACAAGTGTAGTTTCTAGTTTCCTGTGAGTGTGTTTTGGGAGTTGCAATGAGAGCTGGGATGAAATGGGCCTCAGGGTGACAAAGCACAAGACGAGAGGAAAGAAACAGTGCACTGCGGTGGCACCAGAGCACTCATTACTCAAACAGTGTAGATTCAAGTGTTCCATTCTCCAACCAAAACAGTTCAAACAGCCATCACTCAGCATAATCTCACCAAAAGTCACAGTGCCTTTATTGCATTCAGGCAACCTGCATGATTGAAAATCCCCAGGAATTCTATTTTTTTCAAGACTCCCACTTTCTCTATATAAATGTTTGTAAACTGTTTTTTTTTTTTTCCTTTGAAACTCTTAAGCCAAATTGCTCAACAGGCAGTGGCTGTATCTTTCCAGTGTATTATGCTGGTAATTGCTGTTCTCATGAGGATGATCAGACAGCCTTTAAAGGAGCCAAATTAAGACATTTTTCAAGTGCCAGGTGGCTTTAGCAATCATTAGACATAATTATTCATTCTAGAGTCTACTCTATGGTAACACCCCTTCACCACACACACACACACACACACACAGCACAAATCTGATGATCTGGGTACTTCCTGTATGTATTTATCACTTGAACTACACAACAACCTTTAGTGTACACTGTCATGTGTGAATTGTAGATAACTGACAATTGTATGGTATCTTCCTGGTTCCATGAATAAACATTAAAACTGTTAAATGTTCCTCTGTAAGCCTGCATCATGACATGCCTCAAAACACCTTTTGTATTTTAACTACATTACCATGCACACACAAGCATCCCCATCTATCATTGTCAGCCATTTATCGCAAGTCAGTCAAGTCCTAATGTGTAGAAACATCAGTCCATTCATTCACTCATCTTCAGCAACCACTTTATTCTGATCTGGGCTGCAGTGGATAAGGAGCTTATCCCAGGAACACTGGGTGTAAGGAGGGAACACACCCTGGATGACTGCACACATACATTTGCATACTCCTTTACAACTAGATCCAAATTAACAGATTCAATCCAATGTTTTTGGAGCTGGGAGGAAAACAAGAGAAACCGAGGAAACTCATGCAGACACAAGGAGAACATGTAAAACTCCACACAGACCCAGAGTCCAGCCCTACATTATTTCCTCCCAGACTAGCCTGTTTCATAATAATTCAGAAGAAAAATTGGTTTTGATTTCAATTTTGCATTGTTTTTAGGGATAAGTTTAGGTGCTGATAAATCATGCAGGCACTTGGCTTGGGGTAACCATACAATTGCATTGGTGATGTGTGCTACTAGCAGAACTTTATTTTACTTTATTTTTATTTTACTTTATAATCTACATATTTTTTTCCTCACACAGTTTAGCTGTTGATTAAGCACCAAATTCTAAAATTCAAAGAACATAAGGGGAATCTGATGTCTTTATATTTTTATTCTCTATATCCTACAAATCTCCCAGCAATTGTCTGCTTGTACGCCTACACACAAACACAGTTTCGTACACCAAAAATGTTTGAAAGGGACGTGAGAAATGAAAGTAAAGCAGCTGTGTAATTAGAGAACTGCTCTGTATGATTGGTCCAATACAGCAGGAATAATGATAATTTAAACAGTTATATGCCAGGTTGCATATGTATGTGGCCAAAATGATTGTAATAATTCCCATCCATGACCTTAACTAAACAAACACTTTGAAGTGGCTGGTTCCAAAAATACATCTTTAAATTGATGCCTCTTCTGCCACCTGAGATAATATGAATTAATATGAACTAATGCAAAAATTCCCCCCTGAAATCTAATTTTTTTATATATATATAATTCATAATCACAGCACAATCACAAATATTGTGATAACCAAAAATACATCTTTAAATTGATGCCTCTTCTGCCACCTGAGATAATATGAATTAATATGAACTAATGCAAAAATTCCCCCCTGAAATCTAATTTTTTTATATATATATAATTCATAATCACAGCACAATCACAAATATTTATTTGTGGTTAGTTACATTTTGTATTTACCAACCCAGCTTGTATCATTGCTAGTTATTAGCATTCAAGCTAGTTTGTATTGTTACCGCTAGCTAATGTTTGAGCACGTCCTCAGTTTTTCTGGGGGCACTAATTTACCACTCATTTAAATTTTACTTTCACAATTCAAGTAAATTTAAGTGAGTTTGTGCTTTTATAACATGAGTAACAGTTTTAAAATTTTATTTTACCTACAATATATAAACCTTTTTTTCTTTAAGTAAGGAATTTATGGTTCCACCATGCTGAAAAAAACAATAAAAACCACCACAGAAATTCTAATGGGTTCCACTACAAATACCATTACAAACCATCAGCTAACCATTAAAATCTTTATCATTATTGTTCCATAATGGTATCCACTAGACATAACATGCACCAACAGAAGGCAACAAATTACCAGTAGAGACCCACAGGGACCGTTACGGTTTCCATGAAAACCATTACAAATTCTATGACTGTTTCTATTGTTTTTTCAGCAGGGTACTTTTATTTACTTATTCCTATATGCTGAATACACGTTAGGAAAAAGGTACTTCACTGGTCTTTGGATAGTTAAGGGTTATTATCTTCCTGAATGAACCTTTCCTGACAGGGAAACAATGTTGTAGGGTTCTACAATGGTTCCAGAGAAGGACAAATCAAAGGCCACTTAAGGATTCTAGATGTAATGTATGATGTAATTTTCTCTATGACTGAAGATACATGTGTTGTGTTATTGAAACACTCTGCTTTGTTTGACTGCAGCACCAAGAACCGATCTTAAAATAGTATATTAAGTTAAGGCTTGGATATGTAACTGACATAACTGAATGTTTATAACATTTACCTTATAATGCTTAACCATTAGTGATTATTTCATGGCTATAAGAAAGACATTAATTTCAACTGCTTTGTTTTGCACAGGAGCTCTGAACTGATGAGCTCTGAACTGATGAGACTGCTGAAAATAAACACATACCTCTCTGTCCATTCATTTTTAAACATTTATGACGGAATGAATAATGGTGCCAGGCGGTAATGTTACCATGGTCTGTCTATTTTCCTGTTTCTTAGTAAAATGAGTGTTCATGCCATAATTAAATGAGTGTTCATGCCATAGTTAAATGAGTGTTCATGCCATAGTTAAATGAGTGTTCCTACCATAGTTAAATGAGTGTTCATGCCATAGTTAAACAAGTGTTTCATGCCTTAGTTCAACAAGTGTTTCATGTCTGAGTTAAACGATTGTTTCATGTCATAGTCTTGTTCTAAGTTTTCTGCTTCATGCCTCATTTCTAGTTAAAGGATAAATGTTTAAGTTAGTTAAATGTGGTAGAGTGTCCACACCCTGTTTAAGTTCATGTTCTTTGCTTCAGTTCTAGTTTTATGTTTAAACCTTGTTTCCCGCCTCCTCTTGCGTTGACTTAAGTGGTAATTAAAGATTTTTCTCCTGCGCTTACTTCCTGTCCAAGTTGGGTTTTGTAACAGTCGTCAACTTTTTCTTTCCTTTTCCTTTGAACAAACCATTTCATCACTTAACTAATCAAACCAGAGAGGCTAAATTAATTTTTTTTTTAATCTAAATTTTTAAAAAATTTTTAATCGGTAATGCAAATAATATGATAAGATGATATGTATTTGAGTTTTAATTATTATTTATGTCACATTAGAACATTTTTGTTACATTTGCTTGTACATGTGTATAATTAGTACATGAATGAGCATTGCTCTTGGCAATATGTGCGCTCTAAATTAATGTCATTAAAATTATGAATAAAGCTTTACTTTTATGTTTGGAACTACAGTTGTCTACTGCTACATTTACACAATTGTCTATCAACAAAGTAGCTGCTGCAGAAGCTACTTAAAAAAAACTTTTTTTTTAATGCAGTCATGAACTATGGGCCGTTTTTTATTTTAAACATTGATCGTTTCTACTATAGTTTGATCTGTGGAAATACGTTGCTGGGGGCTAACCGACAGCGTTGTATCTGGAAGTATATTTTGTACCATTTTTATTCAGAAAATATCACAGGATAAGACAGTATGGTTTGTCTGAACATGTATCAGACCTGTGTTTTGAACAGCCTTATAGTCTTGGTGTTTTTCGTTTTTACACTAAATTCAGCCCATGAAGGCCATGGTAATGAGCTGATGAGTGTCACGTAATGGAGGCTGAGACAGAAGCAATTGCAGGTATGACAGTTTAATGAGACAACAAATCCAAAGGGTCAGGCAAAATTTGAGAAATATAAACAGGCAGAGGTCAACAATAACGCAAACGATCCAAAACAGGCAAGGCAGAGAATCAAGGTCGAGGGAATAAACACAGTCAAAAAAAAAAAAAGAACAGAACAGCAAACACTAGGTAAGGCTTAGTAACGACAGAGATAAGATCAACTGAGCATTTACTTCAAACAGATGACTGAACAGTTTCATATACAGTGTGGAGTGATTGTGAGTGTGATTGGGAAGAGCTGTGTGTGATCAGTCTTCAGCAGAAGGTGAACATGTCCGTATGTTGTTTGGGAGTTTTAGTCATCATCAGCCATGTTTGTAGTTTGCAGTGCATTCTGAAATGGCGTTGCTAGTTTGCCGTGATATGACATTGAGTTGAATCAGGTGTGTTAAATGAGGTAGAACATTAAAGTATGACACCCTTGGTCCCTGGCCTAGAAGATTTCAAGCATGTTTAGCACATCCCTCCTACCACTGCCAATCCATTCCACTGATGCTGAAGACATAGACACACTGTTTATTTCTCTTTCTCTGTATCTTTCTCATCTGTCTCTCCTTGTGTCTGTTTGTCTGTCTGTCTCCCATAAACTCAACTCAGTGGCTGATTTTAACTATAAATCACATGTCTCTGACCCCAGCCGATGCCTCCCGCAGTTTGAGAAGCATCTGTTGTTGGAGGCCTGAATGGAGTATGATCTCTCAGCAGTCAACAGAGATATGGAGGCATGCCTGTGGTTTTATCACTATGCCAGCTATGGCTTTTAAGGATTAGTTCAGCACCTGGGCTACTCTATGATCCCTCATGATGGAGTGAAACTCATGGAGCTGAACAACACAACAAATCATTCAGTCAAAGTAATCTGCACCTACTCACTCATGTAGAACTGTCAAATACAGAAATCTCACCAAGCTTAGATGATGCACAAATCAATAAGTATTACACGATGCTTGTTGTAGTATGACATTTGAAAAAGCATCACCTTCATGAAGGTTTGCTATTTTTTCCCTCTAATCAGTGCATGCACATGATGTATTTTAATTAGTCATCACGGACCTTTATCATAATGATAGAGCCACCTGTTATTGTCAGTGCTTTTTATTGAAGAGCCATTTCGAGCCTGCAAATATAGCACAACTCCTGACACTGCTTCCTGGCTGTCTCCTGCACTGTCAGAACAGCCAGAGCAAAAAGAACTACACTGTGATGCAGTATCCTGCCATCTGATTCATGGTGTATGACAGAATGTAAAGAAAAGAGAAGGAATGGAGGGAGAGCACCAGAGAGTGTGGGGGAGAGAGAAAAAGATGGCAACAAAATTGGGGTTGTGAGAAACCTTCTCCTTAATGGGTAAGTCAGGCGAGTCAGACTTGTCACAGCAGCGAGAAAGAAGCAGGGACTCTGCTCTTTAGTTTGCCATAAATTGAAAATGATGTGTCAAGGAAGTTTACTTTTCCAAAATCAGTGACGAATAGGTGAGAAATTAAGATGGCACAGCTGAAGTGGGATACAGAATTTTACCATGTTACCATGCATCAGTAGTTTACACATAGTACATACTACATACATGAGCAGCATTATGTAGTTTAGTGACATCTCAAAACGAATTGAACATGCAATGAAAGGAAATACAAAATTTACCTGCACAAATACCCACAGCCAAAACTTATAAAATTATTAGTTTTTTTTAAGGTACAGTTTCCGCTATTAGAATGTATTAATTTGTACTTAAGTTTTTTGGGTTTTTTTGGTTTTTTTTTTTTTTTTGGGGGGGGGGGGTCATGCAAGACCACCCTTC
Organism: Ictalurus furcatus; assembly: GCF_023375685.1. Taxonomy (NCBI): domain Eukaryota; kingdom Metazoa; phylum Chordata; class Actinopteri; order Siluriformes; family Ictaluridae; genus Ictalurus; species Ictalurus furcatus. The sequence goes on from NC_071267.1 coordinate 19,130,196, forward strand.
TTTTGTCAGCAGTTCTATAACGTCAGCTCAATAGTAATTGTACACTACACTACATGTGAGATTTGAACATATGAAGTATGCCATTTTGTTGAGCTATTTTTATGGACCCGAAGTGAAACTATTGTTTGCTCTGGGCTGAAAACAAACATTTGGTTAAAGCTAAGTTTTTACATGGCTGTTTGCTCTGGAATCTGTACAGTACATGGATGAGCAAATAATCAACCTATCAATTTGTATTCCATGTCTTTAAACAAGGGGAGGGTTTTTTTTTATCCTTTCAGACTGTGAATGATGTGATTTAAGTTCAGGAACTTTAACTGGTTTAGCTTTAACTGAAAGTACTAGAGGTGGGAAAAAATTAAAAATGAAGAATATATGTGTGTGTAAGTGGAAAAGTGGTAAACTGAGTGGAAAACTGTTCTGTGGTCAAACGAATCGAAAACGAATCAAGACCATGGACGCCGCAATCTCTAAACTAAAGAGGACTAAAGAGGAGAGTGACCATCTGGCTTTTTATCAGCACTCAGTTTGAAAGCCTGCATCTCTAATGGTATTGGGGTGCATTAGTGCCTGTGGAATTTCAGCATATGGAATGCTGATAGGTATATACAGGTTTTAGAGCAGTATATGCTTCCATCCAGATTCCATCCTATCTTTACTTCTGAGAGACTCTGCCTCTCTAAGATACTCTTTTTATACCCAATCATGTTACTGACCTGTTGCCAATTATTCTAATTAGTTGCAAAATATTCCTCTAGATATTTCTTTTTAGAAACTGCTACTTTTCAAGCCTTTTGTTGCCCACATCTCAACTTTATTGAGATGTGTAGTGGCAAATTCAAAATTACTTTTTTTTTTTTCTTAAAATGGTACATTTACTCAGTTTAAACATTTGATATGTTTTCTGTGTTCTATTAGGAATAACATATGGGTTTAAGAAATTTGCAAATCATTGCATTCTGTTTTTATTTACATTTTACACAGCATCCCAACTTTTTTGGAATTGGGGTTGTAATTATACTATATACAGTATCTCACAAAAGTGAGTACACCCCTCATATTTTTGTAAATATTTGATTATATCTTTTAATGTGACAACACTGAAGAAATGACACTTTGCTACAATGTGAAGTAGTGAGTGTACAGCTTGTATAACAGTGTAAATTTGCTGTCCCCTCAAAATAACTCAACACACAGCCATTAATGTCTAAACCGCTGGCAACAAAAGTAAGTACACCCATAAGTGAAAATGTCTAAATTGGGCCCAAGTGTCAATATTTTGTGTGGCCACCATTATTTTCCAGCACTGCCTTAACCTTCTTGGGCATGGAGTTCACCAGAGCTTCACAGGTTGCCACTGGAGTCCTCTTCCACTCCTCCATGACGACATCACGGAGCTGGTGGATGTTAGAGACCTTGTGCTCCTCCACCTTCCATTTGAGGATGCCCCACAGATGCTCAATAGGGTTTAGGTCTGGAGACATGCTTGGCCAGTCCATCACCTTCACCCTCAGCTTCTTTAGCAAGGCAGTGGTCATCTTGGAGGTGTGTTTGGGGTCGTTATCATGCTGGAATACTGCCCTGCAGCCCAGTCTCTGAAGGGAGGAGATCATGCTCTGCTTCAGTATGTCAAAGTACATGTTGGCATTCATGGTTCCCTCAATGAACTGTAGCTCCCCAGTGCCGGCAGCACTCATGCAGCCACAGACATTCCCACCACCATTCTTGACTGTAGGCAAGATACACTTGTCTTTGTACTTCTCACCTGGTTGCCACCACACGCATGACACCATCTGAACCAAATAAGTTTATCTTGGTCTCATCAGACCACAGGACATGGTTCCATTAATCCATGTCCTTAGTCTGCTTGTCTTCAGCAAACTGTTTGTGGGTTTCTTGTGCATCATCTTTAGAAGAGGTTTCCTTCTGGGACGACAGCAATGCAGACCAATTTGATGCAGTGTGTGGCGTATGGTCTGAGCACTGGCAGGCTGACCCCCCACCCCTTCAACCTCTGCAGCAATGCTGGCAGTACTCATACGTCTATTTCCCAAAGACAACCTCTGGATAGGACGCTGAGCACATGCACTCAACTTCTTTGGTTGACCATGGCGGGGCCTGTTCTGAGTGGAACCTGTCCTGTTAAACTGCTGTATGGTCTTGGCCACTGTGCTGCAGCTCAGTGTCAGGGTTTTGGCAATCTTCTTATAGCCTAGGCCATCTTTATGTAGAACAACAATTCTTTTTTTCAGATCCTCAGAGATTTCTTTGCCATGTGGTGCCATGTTCAACTTCCAGTGGCCAGTATGAGGGAGTGTGAGAGCGATGACACCAAATTTAACACACCTGCTCTCCATTCACACCTGAGACCTTGTAACACTAACAAGTCACATGACACTATGGAGGGAAAATGGTTAATTGGGCCCACTTTGGACATTTTCACTTAGGGCTGTACTCATTTTTGTTGCCAGCGGTTTAGACATTAATGGCTGTGTGTTGAGTTATTTTGAGGGAACAGCAAATTTACACTGTTACACAAGCTGTACACTCACTACTTTACATTGTAGCAAAGTGTCATTTCTTCAGTGTTGTCACATGAAAAGATATAATCAAATATTTACAAAAATGTGAGGGGTGTACTCACTTTTGTGAGATACTGTATAACGATGAAAGCCAGACAAGAAAATAAAACTAAAGCACCCCCCCCCCCAACTAAGATTAATATCTGCTTTAGAATATACAGTAAACTTTAGTTTATTGTTAAAAATGTGAACTATTGCAAAAGCAGGCATAATTCCAACCAATCATGTTCAAGTATTCAACATACGAGGACCTAAATTCTCTAGTGTATTATTTGTTCTGGAATTGTATAACACAAAGAAATCAATATTGTTTATTCATTGTCTTCTGTAGGCTAATGCATAAAACAAATAAAGATTCATATTTAATTGCATTATGAAAGTATCTGTGATTGAGAAATAATGGGTTCACTAACTGCTCTCAATCTGCTGTGTCTCAGTCTGTGTATTATTGTATTAAATGGTATGCTCAAATGAGTAATGGCAGCACTGAGAGTGTACTAATTTGACAGGCAAAACCAGACACCAGCTAACTTGAGTTGAAACAAATTCTGGGTTAGTGTCATCTCCTTAAGTCACATTTTTATTAAGTGGTTGCATTAATGTTGATAGGCATTACTATTGTTATATCATTTCATATGTGATATCCATCCATCCATCTATCCATTCATTCATTCATTCATTCATTCGTTCATTCATTTTCAGATCCAGAGCCTATCCTGGGAACATTGGACTTGAGGCAGGGATATACAGTACCCTGGGTGGTGTGATACATGTACATCTCCAATAAAACTTTTACTGTATATAGGCACTTTTAGGATTATGAAATTTGCAGCATTCAGTATGCTATGCATGCTAATGTCAAAGTTATTTTTCTAAAAGATTGCCTCAAATATACTTAAATGTCACATTTCCCTTTTAAACAGAAACAAATGTCACATTTTAAACAGAAACAAACAAAAGTTTTTTTTTGTTTGTTTGTTTGTTTGTTGTGTTTTGTTTTGTTCTATACACATACCTGTAGGTGTCTGAGGGGCATCCAGCAGGGTGAATGAATGGTATAGTGTGTGTGTGTGTGTGTGTGTGTGTGTGTGTGAGTGTGTGTGTGTGTGTGTGTGTGAGAGAGAGAGAGAGAGAGAGAGAGAGAGAGAGAGAGAGAGCGAGAGAGAGAGAGTGAGTGAGTGAGTGTGTGAGTGAGTGAGTGAGTGTGGTGCGAGAGCAGCCTGGAGCAAGCATCGCTGTTACTTGCCCAGAAAGACAGAAGGGAAGAGAAAACATAGAATAGAGTTTCCTCCACCCTCATGAAAAACAATCAATACAAATGCATTGATATAAATAATTTGGTATTGTTTTCTATATGAAATGTTTCATTTGTTCGTTTCTGTGTCACACATGGTGCTCCCTACAGTGCTGAGGGACACTAACTGCTTCTCTTTCCGCTAAATGAATGGTGAATGTTATTAATCTCCCTGTAGCCCATTCTCTCTCTCTCCGTCTCTCACTCTCATGGAGGTTAATGGCCCTTTGTCCTCTATTTGATTAGTTAATTTCTATGGCACTTAAATAAAAGTTAAATGAGTGCTGGCTGTGTGCCAGCTGATATTATTGACTTCAGTTTGCAAGCTTCGATGTAGATACAGTTAGTCAAAAAAAAAAAAAAATTAAACACACACAAAGCAAAACTGACACAAAACTCATATGGATTCATATTGACTTGGTTTCTCCCATCACAGTGATTTTGATGGCCACATGCACACAATGTCACATGGTATTAGTGCCGTGAATTGCATGTTGTACAAATCCAGAGCCAAAAAAAACACCATATCCAGTCACAGGGCAGCTACGCAGTGGTTCAAATCATGGAAAATTGTATCCCCAATCAGCATGGTCAGGGAACCAAGAAACCAAGACACACTAGCTTCCTCAACTCAACAATAACAATAGAATATTTCTTTCATGCCTCACAGATAGACACATTAGTCTTGAATGAGGGACATGAAAACAACATTTTCCCTGTGTGGTGCTATGCTTCGAAAGCATGCTGATTTCTTTATTTTAATTCATTTATTTATTTATTTATTGCATTCAGGTACGGTAGTGTTGAGTCATTAATCACTTCATACAACAGTATTCACCTTGACGTGCTACCAATTTAAACTCTCAGACATCATACCATCCTATTACCTTATACAACTACTCATTTCATCACAAACAATGTTGGTGCATCAGTGGATGGATCTTTTTGAATAACACTCTTTACAAATCAATTTCAATTTCTTACCCACCACAAAGAGAGGAGATGCATATCGATCATGTTAGACAAACACAATTCTCTCAGCTTCAAAAACACATGGTGTAACACAATAGGCACAGCTGTCATCACATCGCTCAAAAATTACACTGATACAAATGTAACTTCCTGCCAGTTAGCAATGCATGGTCATGTGTTTCTTTAGATCTTTTCAAGGCTTGGTGTGTACTGCCATCAAGTGGTTATCCTTAAAAATAGGTCACTTCCCTTGAGCCTCCTTATAGAAGTGGTTGAATGCACAGAATAAGATGATTTTCATGTGTTAAAAACAGCAATCATGCAAAATTCCTGTTCACACCCATTGAAATTCAAATGCTCCTAAACCAGGATTTAATCACTTTTCTGTTAAACAATAAATATACTCAAATGACTTGCTCTGAATTATGTGTAATTTACTCCGTTGACACATTCAAAACAATACAATTTCATGATGATTATGACAGGGCTTGGACTGCACTGATAGTATCAAGTCAGAAGAAATAGAGAGAAAGCTAAGTTTGTAATTGGTGGAAATAAGATAAATTATATAAAACAATGCATTGATTCATCACTAAGCATATCCTATTTGAAAACAATCATAAATGCCTGTTTTTGAATGTGAAAATAATTTTCCATTTCCATGGTTTCATACAAATATATTGGTTTTAAAAAAACAACACAGTATTACATGAATCTTTATTTAAAACTGAAAGGGCATATCCCTCGTGTCCGTTGGACACTGGCATTTTGATTACTATGGTGTATTTGACCATATTTTTGTCTTCATACAAAGACTGCATAGCCTTTTTATGCACTTTTATGGCCTCTATAGAGTTCCTAAAAGATTTTTCTTTGGTAGTGTACACAATGTACTTTAACATAGCCAGAATAATAACATGAGGTCATCGTAATGTGTGTGCACAATTTACTATTCATGCTCTCAATTTTCTATTTCGAATTATTGAATTAATAGTAAAGTGCCCATGTTTTTTGGGTTTTTTTGTGCTCTCCTTTAAAGATAAGTCCATAGAGAGCACTGCTACTTACTGGGAGCAGAATGTATATACTGAGCACTGTTAAAACATTTATTTGGAGAATTGTTAGAAGTTCTGCTTCAGTCTGCATTTATAGAGGCTACCTTGATATCTAGATAAACTAATTAAGGTAGTTAATGTTTAGACAGCATAAGTTAATGCTACTTCACCTACCATGAATAATGTTGTTATAACATAACAGTATAGTTTTATATAAAATATGATATATAATTAAATTAATTTCATTGTTAGTCACAATGCTATCAGAGAGATCCATAAGCACGGTATATTTAGAGGAGAACACACATGATCTAAACCATAGGCACAATTTTATTATTTAAAAAAATGAGAGCATTTCTAAATTAAATGCCACACACATTTTTCTACTTCATGACCTCGTCATTTAGTGCCTCATGGCTGCAATAAACTAAATTGTGCACAAAATGTAGTACATCCTGTGCAAGAAATTAAAAGGGATCTTTTCATACCCACTTTCTTTGCAAGACTATATCCATGTATAAGCATAAAACCACATATTTATAAAATAATGCACTTGTAAATAGTGGATTATGATAATATTGGTGAGATGGCAAGAAGTGTCGTATAAAGTATATTGTCTTATAGCAAACAACTTTCATCTACCTTAATACTTTTTATAAAGTTCTCACGTCATCTTACCAATATTAAAATAAGCCATTGTATAGATATAACTTTCTTGTAAAGCATTACTAATAATTCTATGGAACAGTGAGTTACAGAGTGAGACTAAATTACATGATTTATGAACTACAGATACTACAGACATGATATAGGCTGTTTTGTATTCACTGCTGTGCTCTGACAGGTCACGTGGGCTGGATCTGTTGTCAGAGTGACACAAAATCTCCAACAAGAAACCACAACACTAGGATGAGCCTCTTCACATAAAATAGCAGCCTAATTATAGGTGCAATTACATTTTGCTTATGATTATGCTCTTATTTTTACATATACAGCTCTCCAAAATTCAGCAGGGAAATTCTGATTTATTGTTTTGAATTATAAAGTTTAAGGCCCGGTTCATATGTTACAATGTTCCTGTTACTTCTACAAGCTAATGCAGTGTAGCAGAAAATTAATAAATGAAAGGACAATAATTGAAATAAATGCTCCGGGCCACAACAGCATCCCCTGGTATGAAAAGCATTATTGTAGATGACCACCGCAACAGCTCAAAAAGAAGCAAAAATAGGTGGAAACTGCTTTCCAGAGATAGTGGAGGCATTAGGTTTACATCTGAAAAGAGCCAGAACAGGTTCTTTTGTGATTTCACAACCATTTCACTTTAGGTTTACTTATGCTATAACCATGCCACTCTTAAGCAAACTGTACTGCACTTTCCTTTCATCCTTTCAATTCATTTAGCCATATTCAGTACCCTTCAGAAGCCTCCAGTGTAGATTCCCATTTGGTGTGTGTATGATAGAGATGTCCAAAACAGCTGTAGATGCAGCCACTGTTGCATGGGGAAAGTAGCTAGTGCAAGCTCAAACAGTTGCTAGATAGTTGCCAGATAATGTCATAGATAATGCATTACAACTTGAATTACATTCAACTGAGAATTTTTTTTTTTACATTAAATATGGTGTTATTTTTGTGTTAATGTTGTGGAATTAAAGGTAATACATGGTTTTCCCAATTTTGTAGTGCTCTGGTAAATGTGTTTTATCCAAGAGGACACATCTACAGACCCCTCCAAAAGTGTTGGAATGGCTAGGCCAATTCTTTTGTTTTTGCTATACATGAGACAATAGATCAGCTTTCATTTCCTAATATTTACATCTAAATGTTTTAAAACAGAGCTTTTAACTGTTTAACCCTCCTATTATTTTTGGGAAAACATGACTTCCACAGTTTAAATATACACAAAAACAGCAAAGAACAGCTTAAAACAGTAAACCTTTCTTATGGCTTGTCTCGGACAAGCCATAAGAAGAAATATTTGCATATAAGTTCATGATCCTAAATTAGGAAAGTCAAAAAAATTAAAAATAGAAAAAGGGAGATTAACCAGTATTCCAGACATCTCAAATGTGGAAATGGGTCAAATTTGTAAAGAAATGCACAGATGAGCCATAAAAGTTCTGGAACCAAGATAAACCGCCACCAAAGTGATGGAAAGGTCACCAGAAAGAAAGGATCTGCTCATGGTCCAAAACATGCAAGTTCATTGGACAAGCATGCTGGAGGTAATGTCATGGCTTGGATCTGCTGCTGGAATGGGATCACTAAACTTTATTGATGATGTAACTCATGATGGTAGCAACATAATTAATTCAGAAGTCTACAGAAACATTCTGTCCTCCAGTTTACAGAGTTATGCATCCAATCTAATTGAGCGGAACATCATTATGTAGCAAGACAATGACCCAAAACATACTGCCAACACAACAAAGAACATCATCAGGGAGGAAAAATTGAATGTTTTAAACTTTCCAAGTCAATCACCAGACCTTTACGCAGCTAAGCATACATTTTACCTCTTGAAGATAAGACTGAAGGGAGAAACCCCCCAAAACTGAAAGAAGCTGTGGTACAAGCCTGGAAAAGCATCACAAAAGAAGAATGCAGCTTGCCAGTGGGTTCATCAGCTTGGTGCAGTTATTGCAAGCAAAGGATATGCAACCAAATATTCAGTGTTATTTTCTTTAAGATTTTCTGTTCCTTTGCTTTTGCTCACCTAAAAGCTGGGTGGTCTGTCTTGCCATTCCAATGCAATGAGGAGACTGTAATTTCATGTGATTTAGAGGTGACTAATTGTCAGTCCAATGGCATTGCTATGTTTATTTGAAGTTGTTCATTTCTAACGCTGCAGTAACAACTAGCCTAGGTGCAAGTATCAGAATGCCTTTTGAATTATAAACACAGAAGTGGAGCCCAAAAAGGAGAGGAAAGAGAAAGAAAGGGTAAAACTTCCACAATTAGAATTTTTCACATTTATTACTTTGGTAACCTTGTCTACCTCCTTGGCAACAAACTCTGGTGAGTAACAGTCATAACTCTCAAGGTAGCAAAGGCTAATCACTTGGTCATTTTAATCCACATACTAATTAGTTATCTAGCAGTTGTAATTTGATATTTTTAGCGGTCTTGTAGCATATTCAAATGTCACTATTTGCTGAAAAGAAGGCCTCTTTAGCCATAAATAAATAATAGCCATGAATAAATCTGGCCATAACAGGGCTGACTAGTTACTGACTGTTTATAAAAGGGTAGAGATGCATCAATGCCATTTTTTTCCAGACCTTGTACAAGGTCATGCTTTTTGGTACTTCTGATGCTGATGATTATACTGAAATAAGTAACCTACAACCAGTAGCATAATGAACCATGTTATTTAAAACCAAGTAGTACATAAACATGGTTTGCGAGTAAAGTGTAGAGTAAAGTGAGAGAAAATTAAGTACATGTGTATCAGTGCTCAGTGTTCTCTCTCACGTGTCTCTGTACACTCACCTCACCACTGCACACTTGTGAATATGTTTGTATGTGTGCATATACTGGCACCTTGCACTCATTTTAATTTTAACTTACACTTATATTATTATATGTATACATCTAAACATATTCTCTACTGTTAAACATACTGTTGGAATGCTATAAAGATGCTTCATCAAGTTACATTTGTATTTTAAGGAGCTACTGTAATACCTCTTGATATTTTCACAAAGTTCAACCACTGTATATAGTTTTTCAAAGACATGAGACGTTGGAGATAATAAATCACATCATTAACCACTTTATGGTTTAGACACTGGAGACCATGTGTGTTGATACCATGAGAAAATATTTATGATTGATACACAAATCACACTGCAAACAAAAAGTTACACTAAGTGATACACTACATAGACACAAAAAGGAATGAGCCATATTATTCTCTGTCACTCTTCGATACATGTTTTTTCACATCAACTGTTTTTGTAAGGAAGCTGAGATCAGAATGCAGGACCAGCCACTGTAAGGTGCCCTTGGAGCATTGGAAGATTAAGGGGTTTGCTCAAGGGATCAACAGTGCTAGTGGGCAGTTCTGGGATGTGAACTCTAAACCTTTCAGTCGGTAGAACTTAACTTCTGAACAATCTGTAAAAGGCTTACGACAAAACACGATTTGAAATTAGACGTTTTAGGTAATATTATGTCCATGAAAAAGAAAAAATATATGTAGATAGTTTGTTGTAGATTGTTAGAGTATTTTTAAATCATCATCATCTGTAAAGCATCCATTAGATCATTCAAATGATCTAAGCACTTCTTAAATGAAATTATAAAATATGCACATAGTGTTTCATAACAATGTTTGAAATGCAAAACTGATTACCACTTTAGTTTATTAAGCATGGAAAGTAATAAAGTGTTGGAACAACAAGTGGGTACTTCATAAAAGATTTCACAATAATTTATGAATGTGCTCTGAGGAAAGACATTACAGATACAAATTTCAAACAGTCTACATCTAATAAATGAAGGTTCTTATCTCTTTCAGGACAGTCACAATTACACAAACACCTTAATGTACATAAACATTACATGAATCATCCAACATTCAGTTCTAAAGCGTTCATACTTTGCTTATGAATGCATTATAAATGCCCAGTGGTTCATAAATATGAATTTATGAAAGTGCTAATCCGGGAGTTCGGGGGAAAATATTACATTTTTATGCCTATAATTTGTTATATAATGCAGGACCATCTCTTATTTAATAATTAAATCCGAGTTTATTTGTATAGCAATTTGTCACAAAGCAGCTTTACAAAATCCAAATGTAGATTCAGTTACTTAAATAAGAAAGCCAGAGGGGACAATGGCTGAATCTCTGAAACAACTTGAGAAAGAAAACCTGAGACAAACCAGGCTCAAAAGTGAACCCATCTTCTTCAGGGTGACACCAGATAGTGGGATTACACACTCAAAGAACACTTTGTTAGGAACACTATACTAATACTTGGTAGGGTCTCTCTTTGCTCTCAAAACAGCCTCAATTCTACAAGATGTTGGAAACATTCCTTTGAGGTTCTGGTCCATGTTGACAGCAATTCCAATTTCAGGTGCACTTTCATGCAGCAAATCTCCCGTTCTACAGTACCATGTCCATACCATATAAGGTGTTCTATTGGATTCAGATCTGGTGACTGGGCAGGCCACGGAAAAAACATGTTCCTGAAAGCAGTTTGAGATGACTTTTGCTTCGTGACATTATCATGCTGGAAGTAGCAATTAGAAGATGGGTAAATTGCAGCCATGAAGGAATGCGCATGGTCAGCATAAATACTCAAATAGGCTGAGAATTATGATGTATATAAAAATGAGAAATATTATTATTTAAATAAATTATACACAGCACATTAAGACACACTCCAAAGGGAGACATCCATTGATATATTAGTGTACTGTTAGCCACATGCTGATAAAACGTAAGACTATTTAAAATGGATATGATTTTAGATAGATGACAGTCTCTTAGCTGAGAAAGTTAATACAGAAGAGCTTAGCATGAAAAAAAAATAAATTGCAAAAATTTGACAACTCTTGGGGGCCACAAAGGGATGAACCCTTCACAAGGGAGGCTTCATGCTGAAAAAGTTTAAGAACCATTGCTCTAGAAACTGCTGTGCATGAAAATCCCAGATCACCAGTTATAGAAATACTCAAACCAACCTGTCTGGCACCAACAACCATGCCACGGTCAAAATCACAGAGATCACAATTGTTCCCATTCTGATGGTTGATGTGAACGTTACCCGAAGCTGTGGCCCGTATCTGCATGGTTTTATGTATTGCACTGCTGCTACACAATTAGCTGATTAGATAATTGCAGGTGTAAAGGAATTCCTAATTATGTGCTCAGCGAGTGTAAATCATTATAGTATACAGGAGTAGAAGAATAAAGTAAAACAATACTAAGTGTGTTAAAAGGTTGTTCAGTATAAGCAGATTGTATAAGTCCTGGGCTAAGCACAGAACAGTCTTTATGATTAGAGGAGCAGTTCAAGTAGAAGTATAGTATATATTTTTATCAGGATAAAAATAAATATCTAAAATAAATGGTCAACCTTGTCAGCAATTGTTTTTTAAATAATAGAATTTCTACAATCTCCTCTTGCTGCCTTTGACCAAATATCAGGTTACATATAAAATCCCTGCATCATCCGTCACCATGTGGAAAGCCAAAGAGCTTTTAACCAAGAACACCATCCATACTGTATGTTTGGCTAAAAAAAGGTGACAGCATACAGGAATATTCCCCCAAATCCTCTATATCTTGAATCATTGATGCATTTTGGCAGTTATGAACGTTGATTGCATTTTGAAATCCATTAATTACCAAGATATACATTGCTGCATATTTTAATTAAGTTGTACCATCCAGGAACTCACAAAAGTTTTGGTAAATTTAAGAAATATGATTAGAATTTTTCCCTTTCTCCTTAAATAAGATTTACATTTTTCCTCCTCTATTCACATACAGGCTAAAGTTAAAGCTAACCTACCATAACTGCAATTAGATTTTCAAAGTGGACATAATATTTTCTTGGATTTTATGCATTAGGCTATATAACAGCAATGTATAAATTTTTACCAATCAACAAAACAAAAAAAACAAAACAAAAAAAAAAAAAAACACAAAAAAAACAACAACACACCACATCTATAACCATAAGCCTAGTGGAGTTTCCATACATTTTTTTATTTCATTTCTATGGGTTAAATGCCTTTTAACAAACACATGTTAAAGAGATGAACTGTGTGTAAATCAGCACAAAAATAAATAACAAGAACAATAGATCACACACACACACGTGTTCACAGAAAATTAGTGCACACTCGTTTAAAAGATTGCATAATACAGCAAAACAATTTTATAAAGAAGAAAAAAAAAATCTCCAGTCTCCTGAGGTGATTAAACTAAAATCACAGTAATGAGTTTGAGTACTATAAGCTGTGTTTAAAATGAGCAAATACTATATATAGGAATGTGAACAGGCCTGAAATCCTATAAACAAAAATAAAGGGGCAACAAAACCCTGTGAACATCATCTATTAAAGTAACCACTTCAGCTGGTGAATCAACTGTTTGTTTAAATTCAATCTATATTCATATTATTTTTTAGGTATCTGGGTACTAAATAACAAATGCATTCTACAAGGTTACATATTGGTGGCTACATTTTACTGCAAGACACTTCTGAGTTCACAAAATAGACACTGATATTTCAGTTAGGCATGACACATCATTTACAGGAAGCAGTGACCGCACATACACAAAAAGGTTTTCCTATATTGCACTTTGGTAGAAAATAGTATATTTTTTCCAAGGTAGATTTCATTAAACATACCCAAAACCCTAAGAAAGGAGAAGCAACATCATACAGATGTTCAGCCATACCAGTATAAGAGGCTACATATGTGTAAAAATAAAGATCATTTAGTAAAAAATAGCAACTTTCAACTTTATCAATACACAAACAAAAGTAGCAGTGCCATAAGTAGAACCATTCCAACAATCTCCAAGACATTCACATCACATTACAGATGTTTTGCAGAAAGCTTACACACTCGGCTTGGCTTTAAGATCAACTGGCCTCGCTGCTAATGTTAGTGCGTTGCTCTTGATGCTATTGGACACTAAACAAATTTTAACTTGCCTCTTATAATATTACAAATAAAATGTTAGTACACCATGATGGCCAGTTGCAAGGGACAAGATAACAGTTCAGTTAAGTATAAATACACCAAATATTTCAAAAGCCCTCAAAAACCCTAACTGAATGCAAGTAAAATATAGTAGATATACCAAAATTAGTATGTTGCACCACCTTAACATGAATTACAATTTTTTAGGACTGGTTCAAGCAGAATACCTCCCTCGTTTTATATTCAGGGACAAGTTTGTTTTAATTGTGAAGTAGAAGAGAAAAATATTGAAATATGTACAAACAACAAGTAGCCAACCCCTAAAGACACTCGAACAGACTTGAACAGCTTTTCATATAAACAAAAATACAACAACTTTACATAGCTCCTTGTGTACCAGACCAACAGGGTCAAACTGTCACTCTTACACAGGATTAGAGGTGCTGAGTTAACAAGTTCAACTGCATGCTAATGACTCATTCTAGACAAAAATACAGTCTTTCATTGGAGCATTTCACCCATCCAGCCAATCAATAAAAGTGACAACTCTAACTGCTAACCTATGGAGAAGAGGTAACTATAATAACGATGCTTATTCCACCTCAAAAAAAAAAAACAAAAAAAAAAACGATTTTTAATTGCTGCTGAATTTTTGAACTGCACTTAATTGACATACCTGAAACATAAAAACATCTCTCTATAACAAACAGTTGTGTTGATCTGCATAAAGAAAAATATGGACATGGAAAGAATTGCTTTATTGCAAACTCTAAACTCCATACTAATCTGCTCATTCTCCTTTTTACAAGTACAATAATTATAAATAATTCAAACGGTCACTTGTTTTAGATCATGTTGAATTTGCATTTGTTATTCTGTGTGTAGCCTGTGCCAAAGAAGCAATAACCAGACAACACCTTTAATCAACAATGTTAATATTATTAATGTTAATAGCTAATATTAGTCTTCTTCCAAAAGGGGAAAATAAATTGAAACAAGTGAATACAATGTGTGAAAATAAGCTCCATCCATTAAAAAGCATTTTCTCCACCATAAAGCTCTTAATCTTTGCTACAAAAGTAGGATAACTGTCACAATCCCATTTTTCAATAACACAAATAATAGTTCCATCATGCGTCCAAGGACTTGCTGAGACGTAATGTTAAATAATTAAAAGAGGAAAGGAAAGGAGTCCTCTGACTTCAAAGCCTTCCCCACCACCTCTAGGCCATGTTTCCAAGTCTGATAAATTAAGAGTGCTACATGCATGTAAGTGGAGTGCATGGGAAACTACATTCTACATTCAATCATTTATGACATTTACACGAGAACAGGAAGGTGTAAGGAAGGCCCCAAGGAAAGTAAAAGATAAAAATTACACACACACACACACAAGAGAAACGGGGGGGGGTGTTGCTTTGTGAAATCATTTGCCATTCAGTACCTATATTGATGTGTACAGGTCTATACCTTCTGATCAGGCATCAGTCTTTGGACAGCTGAATGTCTAAGGGCCTGAAGCGTGTGCTGGTGTTGGAAAAGGAGTCCAAGAGCTCCGCTGATGCAGCAGAGGCAGTGGACACTCCTCATGCCTCATGGTGGGGTTGAGAAGCAGAGACTCAACATGCTGGTATGTCTCGGCAGTGCCATCACACTGTGCTTGTGACGTTTCAACCACATGCATCAGATTCCCAAGAACAAAGCACATACAAGAGCATATACGCTTTAGATCTCTTGCTACAAAAACTAAAAGCACCTTTTTAGTGTTGATGTGAATAAGTGATTCAGCGATACGCCTCCGTTGCATTGCTTTTCTACCTGTTGACTGATTCAACACGCATGACATCACCCAGCAGCTGGAAGATAAGCTCAAGACACAAGTGAACGTGGTATAAACCTGTTCACAAAGGCCAGTAAGTAGCAAAGGTATGTAGAATAAATAAGGGGGTGGGAATTCAAAAATCTCTCAGTCTCAAAGATTTTTTAAATCCCAGCACAAGCTTAGGAATCTGCGAGTGTCATCTGAGATGTGAATAATGCAGTCATGTTGGTGCCCGTGCCAACTCCATGGATCTGCAGACCCTCATAGCAGTGGCACCTAGTACTGGGGCACCAACTATCTGGAGTGAGACACAGAGATGGTAGGGGGAGACAGAAGGCTGAAAGGGCTGGCTCACAACTGGTACACAATACTATCAGAATGATTGACGGACGCTCTGCCATCCTGCGGTAGCCGCTGCCACTGGAATGTGGTGCTAAGAGAGCCCACGTCATCCTCCTCATTCTCCTGTTCTTTAGCAAATTCCATGAAAACCTGACACCAGAACAGATATGGATACAAAAAAGTATTTAAAATATTCTAATTGCAACAAATTATTGTGGTCTATTACAGCACTGTGCATTTCGACCAACCTGCTCCAAAGTAGACTGGGAAAAGTTGTACTCTTCAAAATTGAAGTTTTGCTTAGCTGCAGAGAGAGAGTGGGGGGGGGGGGTGTCTTTAAACACAAAGTTCCCAAAATTCCAATAAACAAGACATTCAATACTGTTCTCTGGCCACTCACCACTCTCTAACTGAGAGAAAGCTTTGGCTAGTGATTTAACATCCCCCATTGGAATCTTATAAACCATCAAGGTGGCAAAACTGCAACACAACAGGGCAACACAAATATCAACAGGACCAAACGGGCACATACTGCTTAGTCACTGTTGTCGAAAATTCTACAAAATATTTCTTCAGTATGTCACTCAACTCCCAACCACTAATAATACACCCCTTTTGCACTATCACGGTGAAACATCCACACACATACCTCTCCTGGCGTGCAGCATGAGGAAAGATCCTTAGTATCTCCTTGTGTAGTAGTGCCACCTGCTGGAGGCCTGTGAGCTCTTCTCGAAGTTTAATCTCCAGACTGTAACCTCGACCATATTTCCCCTTTAGGTGCTGTATGGAACCAATGCAACTACAGAAAAGCCACATTAGAAACAATCAAATCATACAATTATTTAACATGATCATTTTAACTGCCCTGCATAGTCATTTTCCATGCCATAAAAATGTGCATTCATTTACCACATTTGCTCAGAACGAATAAATGCTTGATCATATTTTTAATAGTTCAGTAATTGAGGACTGTGTTTTGCAGAGATGAACATGTCATTAACAAAACTAACCATTTCATAATGATGCAGAATGAGTTTTTTGGACCCCAAATACTTTTAATATTATGGGACATGGACTTATTTAGAATAAGCATTCTTGAAATAACACTCTTTATCTTAAAGAGCATATGAGATATAAATAAAGAATTACTATCTAAAAGATCAAGAAAAAAACAGAGCGAACCGTAATTGGCCTGAAACCATGATGGCCACTCGATCACACACAGCTTCTGCCTCCTCCATGTAGTGCGTTGTTAAGATAGCACCACGTTGTTTGTTTTTAAAGGCCACACGCATCGCTCTCCTGGCACAATGGACAATGGTAACACACAGAGAGTACCCTTTTACAAGTACTGTAGTTGATTATTCACATTTCTGAAGACATTAACTCCAATGCTCAATGAGATTGATCACACTTTGGATTTATATCTATCCAACAACATTTTTTGTATTGATTATGTTTACAGGAGGCACAGTTTAGATTACATAAAGCTATTTTTCTGAGTTTCCAACAGGCATACTACAACCCCAATTCCATAAAAGTTGGGATGCTGTGTAAAATGTAAATAAAAACATGATTTGCAAATCTCATAAATCCATATTATTCACAACAGAACATAGAAAACATATCAGATGTTTAAACTGAGTAAATGTACCATTTAAAGAAATAAAAAGGTAATTTTGAACGTGATGGCCGCAACACGTCTCAAAAAAGTTGGATGGGGGCAACAAAGGGCTGGAAAATTAAGCATTACTAAAAAGAAACAGCTGGAAGTTAACTGTCAACAGGTCAGTAAGATGATTGCCTCTCTAAGATACTTTTTTTATACCCAGAGTCTTTCAGAAGTAAAGATGGGCAGAGATTCACCAATCTGCGAAAACTACATCTACAATTTGTGGAACAATTTCAGAATAATGTTCCTCAACATAAAATTGCGAAGACTATGAATCTCTCATCACCTACAGTACATAATATCATCAAAGATTCTAAGAATCTGGAGGAATCTCTGTGCGCAATGGACAAGGGTGAAAATCAATATTGCATGCCCGTGATCTTTGGGCCCTCAGGTGGCACTGCATTAAAAACAGGCATGATTCTGTAATGAAAATCACTGCATGGGCTCAAAAACACCTCCAGAACTCATTCTGGATGGCACGGCAAACTGTGTTCACAAACAAACACTGGTTAAATCTCAATCATGCAAAGAAGAAGCCATAAGTGAACATGATCCAGAAACGCCGCCATCTTCTCTGGGCCAAAGCTCATTTAAAATGGACTGAGGCAAAGTGGAAAACTGTTCTGTGGTCAGGCGAATCGAAATTTGAAATTCTTTTTGGAAACCATGGACGCCGCATCCTCTAAACTAAAGAGGACTAAAGAGGAGAGGGACTGTCCAGCTTTTTATCAAAGCTCAGTTCAAAAGCCTGCATCTCTGTTGGTATGAGGGTGCATTAGTGCTTATGGAATGGGCTGCTTGCACATCTAGAAAGGCACCATAAATGCTGAAAGGTATATACAGGTTTTAAAGCAACATATGCTTCAAAAAAAGACGTGTTACAGCCATCACATTCAAAATTACCTTATTTTTTCTTAAAATGGTACATTTACTCAGTTTAAACATTTGATATGTTTTCTATGCTCTATTGTGAATAACATATGGGTTTATGAAATTTGTAAAGCATAACATTGTTTTTATTTACATTTTACACAGTATATTAATGTGGTATATTACTGTGGTGCAAACATCCTTTAAAAATAAAATTGCCATTACAAGCATACATCAGCAAACTCAGAGTATAGAAAAGTAAACTAAAAGGGGTCTTACCACATTCGCTGCTTAGACTTGGGGTCCATCCCAGATGAAGGTTCATCTAGGAGCACAATCTGAGGGTTCCCCAGCATGCTTAATGCAAAACACAACTGCAAACAAAAGAGCAGACTCTCATTAGAAAGAGTGGCCTATCCTGGTACCTGTAAGTATATAATACAATTGAAATATAAATAAGTAAATAAATACATAAGTAAGTACATAAATAACAATAAAAGCAAAACAAATAAATAAATTAACACTTATTAAATGGAGTTCTGTATTAAAAAATAATTTTAATAATTGTTGCTTGCGCTGTTCAGTGTTGCTCACACCTTCCTCTTAAGGCCTGCAGACAGACTTTTAGCCTGTTTATGAAGGTGCTCCTTCAACTCCAGTGCATTAACAACACTGAAAGTTAACACACACACACACACACACACACACACACACACACACACACACACACACACACACATTAATCAAGAGGCTAGATAAGAATAATAATGTACAATTAGATTTACCATGTAATTTTAATTATCAGCATTGAAAAGACACCATTCCACTAGTGGTATACAGTGTGTGTAGAAGCAGAGGTACCGTCTGATGATGTTCAGTGCATCTTTGTGGTGTAAACCCTTAATGGCAGCATAGATCTGGAGGTGCTCTTGTAGGGTGATCCTAGGCCACAGTGGGTTTACCTGGGGGCTGTAACCTACATGCTCAAGTGGGTTATCCACTGGCCTGAACTCTGTGCCATAGTCTCCCATTAAAATCTGAACAAAAAAAGGAAAAGGTGCAAAACTATTTGATGAGCTACAGTGGAGGAAATAAGTATTGAACGCGGCAACATTTTTTTCAGTAAATATATTTCCAATGAAGTTATTCAAATGAAATTTTCAGCAGACATCAGTATTAACTCAAGAAATCCACAAATATAAAGAACTCACAACATTATAGCCCATAAATAAAGTTGTGTAATAAAATAGAATGACACAGGAAAAAAGTATTGAAGATGCTAAGAAAAAGCAGTTCTCCAAGATATGGTAAGGCAAGAAACCAGCCGAAATCTGTAAGTAATTATACCTCCTATCTGTGCAAAGTAATATCAGCTGGGTTAGTAAATTGATGGTCTATAAAAAGGTGTCACACAAGAAACATCTCATGATGGGTAAAAGCAAAGAGCTCTCCCAAGACCTTCGCAACGTTATTGTTGCGAAACATAATTGATGGAATCGGATACAGACGTATTTCAAAACTTCTGAATCTTCCAGTAAACACCATCTGGGCCATTATCCGCAAGTGGAAGCAACATCACTCCGTCATCAACCGGCCTCGCAAAGGAGCTCCTCGCAAGACTTCTGACCAGGGAGTCAGAAGAATAGTCAGAAGAGTAGCCCAAGAGCCAAGGACCACTGGGAAAAAGCTCCAGAAACACTTGGAGGCAGCAGGTACAATAGGAAATGCACTCCACCGCAATAGCCTCTATGCACACTCACCCAGCAAGACTCCATTACTAAAGAAAAGACATGTTGAAGCTCATTTAAAATTTGCTACAACACTTTTGGACAAGCCTATGAAATACTGGTAGAGTGTAGTCTGGTTAGACGAGAGCAAAATTTTACATTTTGGCGGTCATACCACACACCATGTTTCGAGAAGAAATGGCACTGCACATCACCCTTAAAACACTATACTAACAGGGAAGTTTGGAGTTGGAAGCATCATGGTGTGGGGCTGTTTTTCATCACATTCCAACGATAAATGGAGCCCTTCACTGGGAGATGCTTGAGAAGAATCTGCTGCCATTCACCAGGATGATGAAGATGAGATATGGGGTGGACCTTCCAGCAGGACAACGATCCAAAGCATACAGCAAAGGAGACTCAACTTTTTTCAGAGAAAAAAAAAAATCAAGGTGCTAGAATGGCCCAGTCAATAGCCTGACTTGAATCCAACTGAACCTTTGTGAAAAGAGCTAAACATCAAGGTTCACAAGAGGGCCCCCCAGAATCTTCAAGTTTTAAAGACAATACGTTTAGAAGAATGGGCCAAAATCACACCTGAATACTGCGACTGATTAATTTCTTGGAGTCTTGAAGCTGCCATTACAAACAAAGGCTTTTCCACTAAGTATTAAATAAATTTCAGTTAGCGTGTTCAATACTTTTTTCCTGTGTCATTCCACTTTATTACACATAACTTCATTTATGGACTTTAATGTCTGGATTTCTCTGTGTGTGTGGATTTCTTGAGTTAATACTGATGTCTGGTGAACATTTAATGTGAATAGCCTCATTGGAAATATATTTACTGAAAAAAATGTTGATGCCTTCAATACTTATTTCCCCCACTGTATTGCCTTAAATGTGTACTTTTCTATACCCATTTATAAACTATACCTAGTTTATTAAAGCAGTGGTTCTCAAAGCAGGGCCCCGAGACACTCAAGGGGGAAAAATAGCCAGAAGATTTGTGATTTCTTTTTAAATTCCTTACAGAAAATCACAATTCACAATTATCAATGTTATTATATTTATTATTGTGTTTATAGTTATTTGGCTATTTGACAGGTCAATGGAACCAAATGTGGTTAATCCAAACTTCAATAACTCAAGAACAAGTAGGACTATAAATAATGTCAACTTAGACTTAATGTCTTCTATTGCTAGAAAGTTCAGGAACAAGAAAAGCTCTAGGGCTCCAATAAATAGCCAGAACATTATATTACTCAGAATATTAATGAGCCGTGAAATTTATTTTACAGTTAAAGGGGTCCCTGACTCCAAAAAGTTTGAGAACCCCTGCATTAAAGTGTAATGAGATGCCATGAGCATGATGTTCCACATCAAGCTTAATTAAAGATGTAAAAAGCCCTTAATGCAGTCCGTTTCGTAGCAACAAATTAGAGAGTGACAGAAGGAGGAAGTACACACTTGTCCTGCAGTAGGAGTCGTCTCTCCGGAGAGCATGTGCATGATCGTGCTCTTCCCTGCTCCATTAGGTCCCAGAAGCCCCAGGATCTCACCTGCACAAGCCAGGTAACATGATGTTAACACAGAATTTCATACCCACAATGAAGACAGACACAGGAAAAAAAATCACCTCATTCAATGTATGAACAGACAGACGGAAGGTTACGTACCTTTTCTGACACAGAAGGAGATGTTCTTGGCAGCCACTTTTCTCTTTTTACTTAAGGAGAAGCCGTCTTTCCTCACTAGGTACTCCTTCCTCAGGTTACTCACCACCACCAATGGTTTCTGAGCACAGAACTGGAGTGAGTCTTGATTATCAGCCCTTATCATGCAATTATTCTACATAGGTAATACACATAA
Organism: Ictalurus furcatus; assembly: GCF_023375685.1. Taxonomy (NCBI): domain Eukaryota; kingdom Metazoa; phylum Chordata; class Actinopteri; order Siluriformes; family Ictaluridae; genus Ictalurus; species Ictalurus furcatus. The sequence goes on from NC_071267.1 coordinate 19,152,087, forward strand.
TACTATGATATTGCCATAGGAAAAATGAATACCAAGAATTTCAAAATGCAACTGGATCTTTCATTCTAAAACATTAAGGGTTATAAAATGTAATGAAAGCATCAGTATGGATCTTTTGGGAGCACCCCGTTTTACATATTTTGGGAACACAGAGTTTTTACAGTATGGTCTGAAGGAACATCACATCATTTTTATCAACCCAGTTCTCAAAATAAGACAGAAAACATCAAACTTGGCTAATGTAGTGCTATGAAAAAGTATTTGAATTATCTGATTTCTTCTGTTTTTGTGTAAATCTCATACTAAATAGTTTTAGACCTTCAAACGAAATACAACACAAAACAAAGGCAACCTGAATAAACACACAATACAGTTTTTTTGTTTTTTTAAATGAAGCAAAAAAAAAAAAAAAGTTATCCAACACCTATTACCCATGTGAAAAACTAATTGCACCCTTAAATTTAAAATCTGGTTGTGCCACCTTTAGCATCAATAACTGCAACCAAACGCTTCCAATAACTGGAGATCAGTCTTTCACTTACTTCTAGGACTAGGACTTACTCCTATGATTTGAATATTTTGCTTTTATTGCAAGTTGCCCAGGCCCTGAAGCAGCAAAGCATCCCCAAACCATCACACTTCCACCACCATGCTTGACCGTAGGTATGATGTTCTTTTCGTGGAATTCTGCCAGATGTAACAGGACCCCTGTCTTCCAAACAGTTCCACTTTTGACTCATCAATCTACAGAACATTCTCCCAAAAGGTTTGCAGATCATCAAGGTGTGTTTTGGCAAAATTCAGACAAGCCTTAATGTTCTTCTGGGTTAGCGGTGGATTTCACAGTGGTTTTTGCCTGTTTTTGACCTGGCCAACTGTTATGAGTGGGGAAAGGGTTTTTCTTCAACAGGGACAGAATTCTTCTGTCATCCACCACAGTTGTTTTCCATGGTCTTCCAGGCCTTTTGGTGTTCCTGAGCTAACCAGCTATCTCTCTGAATGTTTTGATTTTTCAGCTGAATGATGGCTCGTCTTCACTGGCAGTGTCAGCTGTCTGTACTCCAAATTGAGAGTTAACAGCAACAGATTCCTAATGCAAATTCCACACTTGAAATCAGCTCTACTTTGCTTACTTGTAAGTGAAATAATGAGGGAATAACACACTTGGCCATGGAACAACTGAGTAGCCAACAATCAAATGGCATTTGTTCCCTTATAAAAGGGGCAACCAGACATATAAAGCACTGTAATTCCTACAGCCTTCATCCGGTTTGGATGTACATACCCTCAAATTAAAAGGTGAAAGTATACACTGAATTCAACTGCATTATTTAATTTCAACTCCAATATATTGTGGTCGACAGCTAAAAAAAAAAAATCTTTGCCAAATATACATATATTTATGGACCTAACTATGGATGCCACATAATTAAACTACATCTGCCCTTGTAATGTAATGTCTGTATATTATATTTATCTTTAATTACTTTAGGGTTAAAATAACATTATTATTATATATTCTTGAGTTACTTTAGAGTTCAATTGTATATAAACACATTCAAACAGTCATGTGAAAAAATAAGTACATCCCATGGAAATTGATGGAAATTTTTTTGACATATTTGGACACGCAAACATTTGATCATCTTTGAAACAGTTCCTATTAATAAAGTAGGTACAATTGAACAAAACCACAAAGAAAATGAGCTTTTTCAATCAGTTATTCAACAGAGTAAGTAAAAAAAAGTAAGTACACCCTTGGCCTCAGAAGCTAGTATTGCCCCCTTTAGCAGAAATAACTTCTTGTAGGCATTTTGCATTTTCCACCAGTCTCTGACATCAGCTTGCTGGAATTTTTGACCACTCTTCCATGCAATATTCTTTCACTTGCAAGATATTTGAGGGTTTTCTTGCACGTACTGCCTGTTTCAAATCCCCCAACAACATTTCAATGGGTTTCAAATCTGGGCTTTGACTAGGCCATCCCATAACCCTCCATTTCTTCTTTTTGAGCCATTCCTTGTTGGATCTGCTAGTGTGCTTAGGATCATTATCCTGTTGAAAGGTCCACTTTCGGTTCAACTTCAACTTTTGGACAGATGGCCTCACATTATCTTCAAGCACTCTTTGATATGATGCAGAATTCATAGTTGAATCCATGAAGGCAAGCTGCCCAGTCCCTGAGGCTTTAAACCAACCCCAATACCATAACATTTCCACCACCGTGCTTCACAATTGGTATGAGGTGTTTCTCCTGAAAAGCTGTCTTTGGTTAGTGTCAAACATGTGTGCTGTTACTGTGGCCAAACAACTCTATCTTTGATTCATCTGTCCAGAGCACATTATTCCAAAAGGCCTGCTTTTTGCCTATATGCTCATTGGCAAACTGTAGTCTTGCGCTAATGTTCTTATTAGACAGCAAAGGCTTTTTTCTAGGATGCCTCCCATGCAGGTCAAATTTGTGCAAATCTCTTTCTGATTGTGGAAACATGGACTTTGACACCAACAGTTGCAAGACTTATTATCAGATCCTGTGATCAAATTTTGGGTTTCTTGGAGACATCTTTTTGTCTGCTCTTGGAATGAATTTGCTGGGATGGCCAGTCCTGGACAAATTGGCAGTTGTTTGAAAGATGCACAACTTGCAGGTTATTTTCCTTACAGTGGAATGATGTATTTCAAATAATTTGTATTTCAAATAATCTTTTTAAATCCCTTGTCAAACTTATAGGCCATCCACAATCTTTTTTCCTGTAGGCTTTACATAACTCTTTAGATCTTGGCATGATGGCACCACACACCTCAATAGCATAGGGAACAACAGACACTAGATGTGAGATTTAAATAAGACCGGCTCCACCTGCACTCCCTAAGCAGGTTCTGATCACTGGCACCCAATCTTGAACACCTGATTCTAATTTTATGGATCTGAAGCGGTGATAAATGAAGGGGTGTACTTACTTGTTCCATGTGACTGATCTTTTCTTTTGTTAATTTAAATAGCGAAAATTACAAAAAAAAAATATCAATGTTATGTGTCATTTGTCATTTGAGTACCTTTATTAATAGGCATTGTTTAAAGAGGATCAAATGTTTGCTTGTCCAAATACATACAAAAAAATTTTAAACACTAATTTCCATGAGGTGTACTTATTTTTTTCACATGACTATATAAACATTTTATATCTAAATGCAATATTATTAGTAAACCATTTCCAACCTCTTCACAGCACTGACAGGTGAGGGCCTCCTTCACTCGAGCCTTCTCCATCATAACATCCTCATCCTCATTACTATTCTCCTCTGGGTTCCACTGCAATTTGCCCTTGGTTTTACATGAAACCCTACAGCAAGGACAACCAACAACAGCCATCAAATAAAAATATTTTGCATCCCACACACACATAACAAAATGGCATTAAAAAACACAAAGCTGAGATCATAATATTGTAAATAAGTAGAGAGAACCTGCACAGCTGGTGATTTTTCATAGTTTGGCCTCCATAGCGGTTCTCTAGCCATAGCAGCAAAAACAGAAGCAAAATGCACTGGAAGTAGGGCTGCAAACAACATAAAATATTCAATGTAACAAATCAGGGCATATGTGTAAAATATATGCAAAATTCAAAGTCTAAGAAACTCACAGAAATAACAGCAATAAGTAAATTCTTCCAAAGGAAGTCCTCATGGTAAGGACTTAAGAATGTAGCCTGAAATTAGACAGACAAGTCAATCATTTCATTTAGCGTTCCATCTCAATTCATAAAAATGTGATATAATATTCATTTATTTTACTGTCCAACATGCAAACTAACTAACTAATTTTAACCCATACTTTAGCTGTTTCAGATAGCTTAGAGCTTGTGTGCCTTTCAGGATCATTAACTCATTATGCATAGCACCATAGGACAGTTACACTGAACACATAGGCTAGGGGAAAGAAGTATTGAATGCGTCAACATTTTTTTCGGTAAATATATTTCCAATGAGGCTTTTCACATGAAATTTTCACCAGACATCAGTATTAACTCAAGAAATCCAGAAATAAAAAGAATTCACAACATTAAAGTCCATGAATAAAGTTGTGTGTAACAAAGTGGAATGACATAGGAAAAAAATATTGAACATGCTAAGATAAAGCGGTTCTCCAAGATAAGGCAAGGAACCAGCTGAAATCTGTAAGTAATTAGACCCCATATCTGTGAAAATTAATATCAGCTGGATTAGTAAATTGATGGTCTATAACAAGAAACATCTCATGATGGGTAAAAGCACAGCGCTCTCCCAAGACCTTCGGAACCTTATTGTTGCAAAATATATTGAATAAATCGGATACAGACATATTTCAAAACTTCTGAATTCTCCAGTAAACACCACTGGGGCCATTATCCGCAAGTGGAAGCAACATCACTCCGTCATCAACCGGCCACGCACAGGAGCTCCTCGCAAGACTTCTGACCAGGGAGTTAGAAGAATAGTCAGAAGAGTAGTCCAAGAGCCAAGGACCACTGGGAAAAAGCTCCAGAAACACTTGGAGGCAGCAGGTACAATAGGAAATGCACTCCACCGCAATAGCCTCATGGTGTGGGGCTGTTTTTCATCGCATGGTATTGGCAAACTTCATATAATTGAAGGAGCGATGAACGGAGCCCTTTACCGGGAGATTCTTCAGAAGAATCTGCTGCCATCCACCAGGATGATGAAGATGAGACTTTGGTGGACCTTCCAGCAGGACAACGATCCAAAGCATACAGCAAAGGAAACTCTCAATTGGTTTCAGAGAAAAAAATCAAGGTGTTAGAATAGCCCAGTCAATAGCCTGAATTGAATCCAATTGAACAAGATTTAAAGGCAATATGTTTAGAACAGATGTGTCCAAACTACGGCCCGCGGGCCAACTGTGGCCTGTGGTCCATTTTTAATTGGCCCGCAGCAAATTCTAAAAATATAATGGAATATGGGCCACACATGAAACTTGCACTTGACTGTATTATACTTCTCAGTTTAAACACTAGGTGGAGCTACTGTCTTGATCAAGGCAGCTTATCCACAAAACAAGGATAATCAAAGAAAATTTTGCCATGATTGACCAAAAATGGCAGAACCAAAGAAACGCAGGATAGCAAGTGAGTGAAGAAAATTCCAGACACGATGGAAAAATGAATATTTCTTCATAGAAGTCAAGGGGAAGTGTCTGTTTGATTTGCAATTAAACTGTTGCAGTGATGAAAGAGTATCATGTACACCGACACTATGAAACCAAACATCAGACCTACACATCCTATACTGGTGCCGAGCGACAAGAGAAAGTTGAGCAAATGGCAGCTAGCCTGCTAGCTCAACAACAGTATTTCTACAGTGCTAACAAAATACAAGAAAATGCCACAATAGCCAGCTACGAGGTAGCTCAACTCATTTCTCAGGTGGGGACTTCATAAAACGTTGCCTTATTAAAGTCACAGGAATAATGTGCCCATAAAAGATACAGGAATTCAACAACATGAGCATGTCCAGAAACACAGTTGTGCGGAGAATCGAAGACTTGTCAGCTAACTTAAAACATCAAGTGTCAGATAAAGCTTGTGCTTTTGATTTTTACTCGATTGCATGTGATGAGAGCACAGATGCCACAGACATCACACAGCTGTTAATTTTTTTGCAGGGAGTTGATGATAACTTTTGCATTACGGAGGAGCTGCTTGATCTTAGGAGTCTATAGGGCACAAAAACGGGTAAGGACATTTTTGAAACTATGTCAAATGCAACTGACAAGATGGAACTTAAATGGTACAAGCTGTGTGGAGTTACAATGGATGGGGCTCCAGCTATGCCAGGTGAGTGCAAAGGAATGGCCTCTATGGTGTGTGCCAAGGTGAAAGAAAGTGGAGATGAGGCTGTTAAAATGCACTATATCATCCCCCAGAAGCCCTCTGCCAAGCCAAGACAGTCCAGCTTGAGGATGTGATGAACAATGTTGTAAAAACTGTCAACGAAATTCAAGCACGAGGGCTGTACCACAGAGAATTTCAAGCTTTTCCATCTGATGTCGCTGAATACGGGGACCTATTTTTTTTTTTTTTTCAACTCACCTATAGTGGGAACAGTTTTCTATATATTATATTACATTATATTACATTACATTACATTACATTACATTACATTATATTATATTATATTATATATATATATTTAAAAACACAGTATTCATACATTAATAATAAATAAATACATTAGTAAAAAAGTTTTTCGAATAAACGATGTTAACAAGCCTAATAACTTATTTGTATAATAAGCTTAAACATACTGTAGCCATCCCCTTTTCCCCTTATTTTTCCCCACTTTATACAGGGCTGTGAAGGGGGAATCACCATCCTGACTAAGAACTTTAATACACTAGAGGTGAGGCGATATACTTCATCTCTAGTGAGTGGCCCAGCCCTTCGTATATTTTTCTGTATGTGGCCCTCAGTGAAAAAAGTTTGGACACCCCTGGTTTAGAAGAATGGACCAAAATCACAAATGAATACTACGACATATTAATTTCTTCAAACAGGGAGTGTCTTGAAGCGGTCATTACAAACAAAGGCTTCTCCACTATGTATTAATTACATTTCAGTTCGCGTCTTCAATACTTTTTTCCTGTGTCATTCCACTTTATTACACATAACTTTATTTATGGACTTAAATGTTGTGAATCCTTTATATGTGTGGATTTCTTGAGTTAATACTGATCACATCCAATAATCATTTCCCCCACTGTACATTGCCAGGTTTGGTGGCAGAAACATGGTGGACATATTTAAGATTTCACACGCAAATAATAATTGTGGATATCAAATTACAGAAGATTACCATGGTAATGCAGCTGAAGCACCCTATCAGAGGATACAGTGGGTTGAAGAAACACAGCACATTATGTAGGAAACGTGTTAGTCCAGGATTATCATTCACAAAGACCATCTGAACCATGCAGGCAGACACTAAACAAACCTGAGTCAACAAAAAAAAAAAAAAAAAAAAAAGATACAGCCAGTCAATTAGCCTGAGTTTCAGGAAAAAAAAAAAACCTCCATTCATTGTTCTCTTTTAGTTTTTTTTTAACTAACTCTAAAAACTGTTTCTTAAAGCCGTGTACACTTTGTATTTTGGTACTGAATGCATTAAAAGAGCACCATTTTTATTAAAAAATATATATATTTGGTTGACATTTAGTGAACAGTAAAGATGCTTTTTTTATTATTATTATTTTGTGTTGTGCTAATATCTCCGTCTGTGACATACCATCATAGAGATGACGGAGAAAAAGTCTCTGTTGCTCTGGACTTTAGTAAACATGAAAGACACACAGTACGTGAAGAGGATCATGGCTGGGCAGAAACCAATGAGAGAAATAATCTGAAAAAAAACAAGCAAAAAAAATGATGTGACTGGTCATATAAAAATTTTCATACAGATGCTGGTTGTTAAACAAGAGTTATACAGATACAGAATACAGAAAAAGTCTTTTAAGGCAATAGGAGCTGTGATAGCGGAAACTGTGTGTCTGATTTTTCAGTATAGTACATTACTGTCGGATTGTAGGTTTATAAGTAAAAGGATGAACTGTGTAACTCTTTTATAGATGAATACGAAAAATGTTTACTATATACAGTGGTGAAGAAATAAGTACACCCCATGGAAATTGTTTTTTTTGGGGTTTGTTTTTTTTTTTTGTTTTTTTTTTTTTTTTACATATTTGGACAAGCAAACATTTGATTTTGATACAGTGCCTATTAATAGAGGTGCTACAAATGACACATAAAAATGGACATTTTGTAGTAATTTTCACAATTTAAATTAACAAAAAAAAACAGAGCTGTCATATGGAAGTAAGTAGGTACACCCCTACATTTATCACACCTTCAAATCCATATAATTTGAATCAGGTGTTCAAGATTGGGTGTCAGTGATTAGAACCTGCTTAGGGAGTGCAGGTGGTACCGGTCTTATGTAAACCTCTCACATCTAGTGTCTGGTGTTCCCTTTGTAATTGAGGTGTGTGGTGCCATCATGCCAAGATCTAAAAAAGGTTGTGGAGGTTTAGGAGTCTGGCAAGGGATTTAAAAATATCTCCAAATTATTTGAAATATATTATTCCACCATAAGGAAAACAATCTACAAGCGCTTTTAAAACGACTTTTCAAACGACTACCAGTGTATCCAGAACTGGATATCCCAGCAAATTCAGCCCAAGAGCATACCAGCTGATGCAAAAAGAATTCTCCAAGAACCCCCAAATTTCATCACAGGATCTGATAGTAAGTCTTGCAACGGCTGGTGTCAAAGTCCATGTTTTAATAAACAGAAAGAGATTGCACAAATTTGACCCACATGGGAGGCATGTCAGGAAAAAGCCTTTGCTCTCTACAAAGAACATTAGAGCAATACTACAGTCTACCAGTGAGCATATAGGCAAAGACCAGGCTTTTTTGGAATAATGTGGTCTGGACAGATGAATCAATGATAGAGTTGTTTGGCCACAGTAACAGCAGACATGTTTGGCACTAACCAAAGACAACTTTTAAGGAGAAGCACCTCATACCAACTGTGAAGCACGGTGGTGGAAATGTTATGGTTTGGGGTTGCTTCGCTGCCTCAGGGACTGGGCAGCTTGCATTCATTGATTAAACTATGAATTCTGCATCACATCAAAGAGTGCTTGAAGATAATCTGTCCGAAAGTCGAAGTTGAACCAAAAGTGGACCTTTCAACAGGATAATGATCCTAAGCACACTATCAAATCCATCAAGGAATAGCTGAAAAAGAAGAAAAGGGGGGTGTGGAATGGCCTAATCAAAGACTAGCTTTAAATCCCATTTAAATGTTGAGGGGGGATTTGAAACAGGCACTACGTGCAAGAAAACCCTCAAACATCTTGCAACTGAAAGTATATTGCATGGAGGAGTGGTCAAAAATTCCAGCAAGCTGATGTCAGAGACTGGTGGACAATTATGCAAAATGCATAGAAGTTATTTCTGTTAAAAGGGGGCAATACTAGCTTCTGAGGCCAAGGGTGTACTTACTTCTTCCACAGAATATCACATCTATTGATATTTCTGTTGAATAAATGATTGAAAACGTTATTTTTCCTTGTATTTTTGTTCACTTGTATCAACTTTATTAATAGGCATTGTGTCAAATATGATCAAATGTTTGCTTGTCCAAATAGGTCAAAAAACCTAACAATTTCCATGGGGTGTACTTAATTTTTCACATGACTGTATTATTATTACTGTGCTCATTTCTACTCTAAAGATTCTTAACAGGGCTAGAATAATCAGGAAAACTCTAGTGAGAAGTTGCTTTGAACTAAACATGTAAATGCTCAAGGTAAAATATAATTTTTTAATGTATTATGAAAACAAGAGTTTCATTTCATGTATGCTTTTCTCCTCACCACAGCCAAGACATTGCTGTTAGAAAGCAGGTCTGTGGAGTGAAAAGCGAACAATGTGCAGGTCATACAGATGAGGATGAGGTAGAAGAAGGGGATATCTACAGCTGCTTGCCCACACCAGTATGCTGACGGCACCAAACCAGAGATCCTCAATGTTGAATGACACTTTATCTAAATCACATGCAAAAACACACCATAATTTAATCACTACATCTCTTCTGGCTAGATTATCTCTGAAATGATGGTCAAGGGAAGACATGCTGATTAATGCCAAAGGGTAAACACTTTAAGGTAAACACTGTTATAGAAATTAAAATAAAGCTGAAAGATATCCATTTACACATGAATACCTCTCGATCTCGTGTATGGTCCATTGCGAAATAGGCTGGCATTCCAGCTGCTAGCATACTCAGTATCACAGCCTCAATGAAAACCTCAGCCTGAGCTGTTGAATCTGCAATTTGCTAGAAAAAAAGGAAAGAGTTACAAACTGGACTGCTCTAACAATACTCACTCTCTCCTGTAAAAAAACAAAAAAACAATGAGAATGTTAATGATGGCATGGAAACACAAATCTGAAGTAAATTTATGACACTCACATAGTCAAAGGGTTTGGTCCAGGTGTTTATGTGACCAGTACCATTGTAGCCTCTGAGGAGAGCGTTGCTCAGAACATTCACTGCCATTGGCAAAGAGTGTACTGTAGTACTGTTAAAGGCTACAATGTAATTAAAACCCTGAAATGATAAAAGGAGAAAAAGAGAGCTTAAATGAGAAAAAGACAGAAAAACCATCATTAATGACGCATCACTTAAGTCAACTGATGAATGAGACACAAATGGTCTGCGTAAATGGTAAATGGTCTGCACTTATATAGCACTTTTTAAACTTAGCGGTTCTACAAAGCGCTTTACACTGTTTCACACACACTCACACACACTCACACACACTCACACACACTCACACACACTCACACACACTCACACACACTCACACACACTCACACACACTCACACACACACACTCACACACACTCACACACACTCACACACACTCACACACACACCAATGGTAGCAGAGCTGCCATGCAAGGCTCTAGCCTGCCATCGGGAGCAACTTGGGGTTCAGTGTCTTGCCCAAGGACACTTCGACATGTGGAGTCATGTGGGCCGAGAACTGATCCGCCAACCCTACAACCCGCACTACCACCTGAGCCACAGCCACCCCCTCAAAAACTCAAAAGGAAAAAAAATGCAGCAGAGAGGCATCAGAGGCAACAGGCAAGAAGTGAGCATTTAATGGATTCAAATTCTGCATCATGGTGCCTTTCCAAGAGTCACTTCTTGGATGAAAACTCCTTAATCAATGATACACAAGCAAACCCTTACTACCTCATAGCTGTCAGCTTGAAAGAAACAAGAGATCCACTTCACTTTAGCTTTACATTCATCCCATTCACACACTAATACATTAATAGACTAGTTTAAAGCAAGCATTTCAGAATAACAGTTTTATGTTTAAACCCCTAAACGACCATAACATTATCACCAAAATTGGAGCTGAAATTCCTGAATCTATATTAAAGCCATTACAAGCAAAAGCAGTCTGTTGCTGAGTTTTTGGTTTTGTTCCATTGACTAAGTTTGACTCACCTTACTGGAACCTGTTACATTGATGGCAGCACTGTGAGGTGCAGCAGACATGTAGTCTGGTTTCCTCATTATTTCCACCTTAATGTCCTGGGACTCCAGATTATGAATGAAGCCTGATATATCTGAATCTATGACATAGAAAAAACACAAGCAGAAAAAAGCTTCAGCCAAAACCCCACTGTGTGGCATCAATAATAGCATTAGGCAAAAGAATCTATTGTAGGTCTCTGCAGACTTTCCTTTATTGAGACCCATATAAAGTAATTCCGTTAAAGTATTCCTCTAATTGACACATTAACTTCCAGGTATTGATAATCTGACAGTATTTAAATAGGGCATATTAATCATTCAATTAAGTAAATTATCTGCCTGTTTGCTCAGTGTTTTTAAAATCAGTAAACTAAACTCCCATCCAAGAGAAGCAGGCAGACAAACCAGAGGAGTTGAGCACGAGCAAGCTGGTGGCATATTTGCGAGGTGCTTCATGGCTGCGAAGCAGATAAATAGACTTTAACTGTATCTCAGGGGAGTGGATCTTAATATTCCCCGTAGCCAGTGAGACAACCAGCACTGCAGTCAAGAAGACCAGGAACAGAGTCACACTAGTGTAGGAGAGAAACACCAAGAAAAAGACAAATAAGTATATAACGAATCTCTCATGTAACAGCGATCACCACTATATAAATGAGAGTTTTGTAATGCAATAACTGAACTCACTTGTATATGATGGGTTTTTTCTCCCTTTGCAGGTTGAGCATATGGAGCCAGGCCACAGTGCTAAACTGCTGAGTCCAGAGGGTGTGGCCAGTCACTGCATCATGCCTGCCTTCTGAGAAGGTCAGAAGTCTCTGGTCCACATCATCCAGACAGGAGGGGTCACCTCCTTCTTCTACCTTCTCCTGGTTAAACACACTGTAGTCTGAAACAGAAAAGGCTAATGTCAACATTGGTCAATCTGTGGTAAACTTTAAGGTATGTAAATACTTGATGTGTGAGTGGGTGTGCATGACTTCATATAATTAAATATTGACGATTTATTTTGTATGTGCTCTTACATGCCTGCAGATTACATATTTTCCTTTTGGGACCTGGGAGGAAATTTAAAAATTGAAGAAACATTCCCCCCTAATTATAATTAATAATAATGTTGATTATTATTAATAATTATTAATAATTTGTGTGTGTATATATTATATATATATATATATTAATATATTAATATATTAAATATTTAACTTTTTTCAATGAGAATCTGGAAATTAATTACAACTGGGCATGATACAGCTTCCAAGAGAAAGAGAGTTTGTTTTTAAATACATTACATTATATAATATATTATATGTAATTATATATAAAATTAAATATATATTAGGGATGCACCGAAATGAAAATTCTTGGCTTAAGCCGAAACCGAATATAATGACAAATTTGGCCGAAGGCCAAATACATTTTTTCACGTTTTTTCCATTTATTTTGCCATTTTTTTTTCACCATTGCATAAATTAAATAGTCAAAATGTGCTTTTTACTATTTTGTCTTGCTTTTCAAATAAAAAAATCTATTACAAAAACTACAATTTCAAAATATTTATTTAACACTGAACATTTTTTTTTCACTCCAGCAGGTATAGGCTACCAACAAGGCACAATATAACATTAAATAAATAAATGAGTAAAATAAAAATATTTTTATGTGGTCATCTTTGAGCCCCCCTTGAATAGCCTATGTTAGGCCTATAACTGACTGCTGAAAGAATGTAACACTCTGTAGCCTACAACAAAAAAGTGCATTAAAAAGTGCATTGACAAGGGTGCAAAAAATGGTTCTATTCGGTTATATATACGGCTGATTATATTGGGGATATATACTGCTCGCGTCCCTGTACACCTCGCGGAGTATTATAGTATAGTTAGATACGTTGTTAATGTTATGTTCCTTGATAGATTTAGTTAGTTTAAACTATAGATTAGTTCATTTAGTCCCCACTGGTTTTTCCGCTCCCAGTCCATATTACTAGTTCATGTTTCTTGTTTTGTGTTTTGACCCTGTTTTATGTGACCGCGACTTTGATTCTCTTTGCCTGTCTTGACTAAGTTTTTTGGATTACGATTTGGATTTGTCTGCCTGCCCTTAAATAAATACGTCTTTACCTGCTTCCGTACTCTACTCCCTTACGTCTCGCGACGTGACAGAATACTCCAGAACAGAAACAAAACAAACCCACATGTCCACAGTAAACATCCGAAGAGCACATGGCTCGTGCATGTAGCTCGTGCCCCCTCATCGAGGTCGTGACATTAGCGCGTCTCACTCTGGTTGCTAGGCTATTTGGTCACGTCATCAAACACGTGATTGTTCGGTCAAATTTATTCGGCCTTTTCACTTATTCGGCCGAATAATTTCGGTTGCATCCCTAATGTGTGTGTGTGTGTGTATACATTTTTTATATATATATATATATATATATATATATATATATATATATATATATATATATATATATATATATATATACACACACACATATACATACATATACACACACACACACACACACACACATACATACATACACGCACACACACACACACACACGCGCGCGCGCGCACACACCCCAGTGAGCCTTCAGCGTGCATGACCCTGTTGCCAGTTCACCAGTTGTCCTTCCTTGGACCACTTTTTGTAGGTACTAGAGGTCAGATTTATCGGTTGTTGTTGTTCGGCACCAATAATCGATTGCTGGAATTAATTATACTATTTAAAACTATATATTTGGTTCAGTCTGGATGTATATTTTTTATTTACTTTAATATTTATTAAGAGTTAATATATTATTTCATTTTTAAAAATACAGTGCATTTTTTATGGTACACTCAGTACTGTATATTTTTTAAATAAAGTTCAGCAATATTTTTATTTGATTGTTACGTTTTTCATTCAGTATCTACTTTAAAAATTATCGGTTGATTAATTGGTTGTCAGTGGGTACTGCCCAACTTAGTTACAGTATCAGTAAAATCCACTATCGGTCGACCTCTAATATGTACTAACCACTGCATCCTGGGAACACCAGGGCTCTACAGTGCAACCATTTCACTCGCATTTGTGACTGAAATGTACTTTGTGTGACTGTGAAAAAATATTTAGGCGCACCGCTGACCTGTTCAGAGTTGTATAATACAACCAGAATAAAAACTACAACTACACAATGCATCTATACCGTGCAACAGTTACTTTCACACTGCTTTTCATCACCTCAGTCAACTGAACAAGTGTGCAAATACTACAAAGAAGCCATTATGATGAAAAGAGTAACACTGTAATCATCTGCTTCTCTCAACTCGCCGATCTCACAAACTGCCATCTTTTATTGATCACGAAAAATGACCTGAACCTGTGACTGTGACCTGCTCGTGTAGCCACAGCAGCGTCAGGTGCAAGTAAATTAATAATAATGCTAACGCTACAAGGTGGGTGTAATTCAAACTTCTTTATTAAATAATTCCTCACCAATCATATTCAAGAGTAGAAACTGTTCAGTCTGTACACATACAGTACACTGCCGCTCTCCTTCACTCGCTTCACCAACTCTAATAGACAGCGCATTCACTTCATTTAAACTCACGGTTGCCAGATATCACCAGAAAAGTCAACTCCAGTTTCCATGTTTTGATTTAAATTTTTGACTGTGCTCCTAAATTTTTGTAAAGAAATTGTTACCGTAGAGCCCTGAACACCCCCACAAGACCTGCTGTTTTGGAGATGTTTTGACCCAGTCATCTAACCATCACAATTTGGTCCTTGTCAAAGTTACTCAGATCCTTACACTTTCACATTTTTTCTGCTTCTAACACATCAACTTCGAGAACTGACTGTTGACTTGCTGCCTAATACATCCCCCCTCTTGACGGGTGCCATTGTAACGAAATAATCAATATTATTCACTTCACCTGTCAGCTGTTTTAATGCACACACACACACAAAGGAAGACAAAAAGTTTCATCTCTTATCTGAAGATGTAAAATTCTGTTTGAACATCCATCTTACCCGTCTGGTCCACTTCCGCTTCCGCCTCCAAACGCAGAAAGACATCTTCTAATGTTGTCATGGAAACACCGTAGTTTATGATGCCCAAGTCAGATCTACTGTCCAGCTTGGCAAAAAGTCCTATACATAAGATGTAACATTAAATGTTATCCAAACATGCCATATAATAGAACACAGATTTACAAACAATAGTACGCTCATTAGTAAGAAGGCGGATTAACTAATGTCATTTTCTTCATTATGGAAATGTTTAAAACCTTGTACCTGAACTATCAATAGAAACAGATGGGTGAAAAATAAATATAAAAACTAATTAATATAGTGTACATTATAAAAACATTTAATAATAAGTGTCTTATAGGCCACCACAAACCACCAGAACAGATTCTACAAGTCTTTGGAAGTGTACAAGGGGGGTGGACAACATCCATTTACAACATCTTGATAATGTGCTGGTGAAGTATGTTGTCTACCACACTGGTCCAAAATCTCTCGTAGGAATTCAACGGTGTTCAGATCTGGTAATTGTGAAGGCTGTGAAGCATATGATTTACATCATTTCATACGTATCAAACCATTCAATGAGCCCTTTTGCCCTAGGGTAGATGCTGATAATGTCATCCTTCCAACAGGATAGAAATGTTTTATCATATGTTAAACATGATCAATGAGAAGAGCTTTGTGTTGATTTGCAGTGAAATGGACCCAAAGCATACCAGCAAAATGTATACAGCATTTGCGAGCTCTTGTTTTTTTTTTTTTTTTTTGCTTTAATTTGATTCTGTCAAACACTGAGACGACACACTCCAAAACACTCTGGCAGACCCAACTAACAACCCATGGCTGCCAATATGAACACTGTGTAGTACTTACCTACTTAGTAATTATGCCTGCCAATCTGATGTCAGCAGTTGTTTAAATCATATACACCATAAATGGTGCAGAGGCATAAACATGGTGTTTCTAAACGCATCAATCAACACTAGCAAAACTGTTATGCAATCTTTTATTCAGTCAAGCATAAGGCAGTGTGCTCTATGGCAGATGGTGAAGCAGAAGGTTAACAGAAGACAAACCTGGAAATGTTTCCATGCTCTCAAAAGGCAATGTGAATGTGAGTTCAGCTTCCTGTTGCCTTGACAACTCAGCCTTCAAAACATGCTGCTTGACCAATGATGTGAGGCTGTCTACCTCACAGGTTTCAGTCACAGACATCCTACACAATGTGAAAATAACATGTTTAGGAAAGACACCATCTTGAAGTGAACAGTAATGTTGTCACCTTCCTTTCTAAGCACACAAACACATTCTGGAAATGCCAAGATAAACATAAATGTAATAAAATGTAGGGATTTCATTATTTTTAAAAAAAATAAATAAATAAAAATATTTTATTATATAAATATATATTATATTTTAATATACTTTTTTTTTTTTTAAATATGCTATATGATGGTCAGTTAATTAAAATATCTACACGGTTATCTGTTATTTAAAAATGTACTATTTCATAACCTAAAACAAACAACTTGTTCACAATTAAACTGCCTTATAAAATACTCAAAATTCTTATACTATATGGGTAGCATTATTTGGACCAAAGTAGGACTGGGCGATGTATCAAGCTTTGGAGATAGAAGATGAGACAATATCATTAACATCGAGATATACATAGATAGACGTTGCATTAAAACTTATTTAAGCTTATTCAACTTTCTAGCTTTTGCGTCTCTCCGCTCTCACATGCCGCACGTAACCCTGTCCCCACTCACTCGCTCCCATTTTCTGGCACAGGACACAGCCACATGCACAAGGCAAGATAGCAACAATGAGCTGGTGTGTAAAAAGAAAAACAATAGCTCAGCCATTTGGAGATGGTTCAGGTTTAAAAGGTCGGATGAGCATCAGAGCAAAGTAATATGTAGAGAGTGCAATAAACATGTCACAATACGTGCTGGAAGCACTACAAACCTCTTTCACCATTAACAACAGCGACATAAACTACAGTACAAAGAATGTATTAAACTTTGTGGAGGTTGTGCTGTTGCAAGTCAGACTGGAAAGCCTTCTGCCCCAAAACAAACCGCTTTACAGGCTTCATTTACTCAGGGTGTGCCCTATGAAAGGAAAAGTGCTAAGTGGCGAGACATAACAGAGGCAGTGGCCTACCACACTGCTAAATTATGTTAAACAACGGAAGAAGTATTCTCAGATGTGCACATTTTTATTACATATATTTTATAAAGATTTTTTAGTTACAGTTCAGCAGGAATGGATAACCTGTACGTTTACTTTTTCAATCAGTCTGTTACTGTGTTAACAACCAAAGGAATATATTGAGATGTGGCTATTTATGTTTTATATATTTATGCAATTTTTTATTTACATGTTGATATTTACAAAGCTGTGTGTATTCTCAAACAGGAAGAAACCTGTATTGGCACTTTATTTTGATCAAGTTGGTTTACAACTGAGCATTTAACCCACACAAACAGTATCGAGATATACATCATATATCGCCATTCAGCCCAAATATATCCAGATATGACTTTTGGTCCATATCGTCAAGCCCTGGACAAAGGGTTTTACAAACCCAGTGAAATATTTTTGAAAATAATTATGGAATAGCTAATATAAACTAAATATAAACGCACATGCAACACTGACCTGAGGTGGTAGCCAACACCACATTTAGTTTTGAGGTAGAGAGAAGAACCCACACATTTCAGCTGGCCTTGAGAGATAATTGCCTTACGATCTGTGGAGCCAGGAGATTTAAACAGCAATATAAAATTATCCTGAGTGTGAACGTGTGTGTGTGTGTGTGTGTGTGTGTGTGAGCTGAAATAGTGGTGACGCAGACCTGCAAGTATGTCCGCTTCATCCATATAGTGTGTGCTAAGGACAGTAACTCTGCCTGCCCTGCGACTCTTCAGTAATGACCACACTTGGTGACGAGACACTGGGTCCATACCAGCTGTAGGTTCATCCAGAAGCAGGATCTTCAATTCCCCACACACATACACAAATAAAGGGTCAGAGGCATTCACCTATATAATCATAATTCTGAGCAGTAAGGGCTTTCTTCCTACCTTGGGGTCTCCTAGAATTGCAATGCCCACAGACAGCTTCCTCTTCTGACCTCCACTCAGGTTCTTGGCCTGGGCATCCATGATCTTCTCCAGGTCTAGAGCCTTCAAAACTTTCTTAACCTTACAAAATAAAAATGTCAGGTGTGAATTCACTGGCTAATAAAACCCATAATTAATGTATTAACTGCTGTTTTCTTTTGGTGGTGTGCATTTAATTAAATGCATATTCACCCAAAAAATTAAAGGCAAAGTGTGACTAGACATCAGTAAGTGATGGTACACTATTTGGCCTCAAGTTTATAGACACCTGACCATCACAGCCATGTGTGGGTCTTCCCTAAGCTGTTACCATATAGTTGGAAGTACAGAATTGTTTAGAATGTCTTTGGGTGCTATAGCATTAGGATTTCCCTTCACTGGAACTGTGGGGCCCAAACTTGTTCCGGTATGACAATGGAAGAACTCGAGTGTCCTGCACAGATCCCTGACTTCAATACCACTGAACACCTCTGGGGTGAACTGGAATGCTGACAATGTGCCAAGCCTTCTTGCCCAAAATCAGTGCCTGACCTCACTAATGCTCTTGTGTCTAAATGGGCAAATCCCCGCAGCCACATTCCAAACTATTGGAAAGCCTTCCCAAAAGAGTAGAATTTATTATAACAGCAATGGGAGATTACATTTTGAATGGAGTGAGCAATAAGCACATATGGGTGTGATGTCAAGTGTCCACAAACTTTTGGCCATAGTGTGTGTGTGTGTGTGTGTGTGTGTGTGTGTGTGTACACGCTAACCTCATTATCAATGTCACAGGGCAGAATGCCTTTAATAGCTGCAAAAATCTTCAGATGCTCCTCTACAGTCAGCACATCAAAGATGATGTTGAACTGAGGGCAGATCCCCACAAGCTGCTTCATCTCAACCCCATCTGCTATTTCCGCCACCGGGGAGCCATATATGGTAGCAGAGCCTAGGGTCATAAGAGCAACAACAGCCATGCTTTTAAAGGGTGTTTGCCAAATCTATGAGTTAACTCACCACAACTCAGTCACATTTTTCTGGCCAAACAGCATTCCTGAAAATATATGAACATTTAAATTAATAGTTTCTACAACAACCCCACATTGTGATGACAGTCCCAAGTGACCAAAAGGCATTTTTACTAACACCACACAGTTTAGGTGCACTTTCAAATTTGCTCAATATAAAAATATTCAAACAATCAAAGTGTTAATAAAACATGCTATATCATGTTCGAATTTTGTTATCTGAATTAATCACACCTTCTGTTGGAGGACAAATGCCACACAGGATGTTCATGAGGGTAGATTTTCCTGCTCCACTGTGACCCAACAGAGCTGTAATTTGGCCTTCATAGATATCAAAGGTCAAACCTAAAACCAAAGTCAACATTACAAAGGAAGCTTCTACTGACATGCTGCTTTTCCAGGCAAAAGAAACAAGGGTATTATCGGTGGTATACTTCAGGGATGAGTTTTAGAGGTTTTGCAACATATGATAGACAACAGCACAAAAAGGCTGTCAATGTGATTTCTGGTCTATGCAAAATAAACAAGAAGAAAAGTACTAAACTAAAATACAATGCTAAGAAAGGAACATGACAAAATGAGACTAGACCCACCTCTCAATGCTTCCACTGTGTTGTCTTTCCCTTTATAGGTTTTACGGATGTTACAGATCCTGAGGGGTACAGAAATAATGTGGACAAGCCATTAAGACACACCCAGATATTAAATGGAAAGTCTGTTAGCATACCATGTCTCAGATGCAAGATGCAGGATCACTGGCACCAATCTCAGAAAGCTTTACTGAATTTCAGAGCACGACATGTAACCTCTGACACTCATCCATAATAGTACTCAATAAATTTCTTCGTTACTGGCATAAGTCAAAAGGTGTGAGAACGTTAAATGGAACACCAGTGCATATACACTTGTTTCCTCATTTCCTTAGCTTCCTTGTTCACACTGGATAATAATACTGCTGTTTACATGTTGACAAATGTGAATTGATACCTGATAGCTTCTTTGCCTCTAAACTCAGGAGAAACAGGCTCTACTGATTCATCAGCTGTAGGAGTTCCATTCACCTCTGCCTCATACACAGAGCTCACTTCCACATAGCGCTTCCTGCGTCTTGACCAATAAGAAGGCTTCAGGAAGTAGATCATAGAACGTCGCATTCCAAACTCCCCTACAGACAGGAAAAAATTATGTTGAGATCAGACTATGTATTTCAAAAGACATTACAAAACAGTCATACATCTGCTTGAAAAGTAACAGAAACAGTCAGTACGTTTACATGGACAATAATAATCCGATATCTTCACCCGATTAAGACGATACTCCCAGTTAAACAGCGATTATTGATTACCTTGACCCGACTAAAGTCATACTCGAAGTAAACACAAATCGAATTAAGACATGTGGAGTATTCCTGTTTTAGTCGCATTATCAACATGCATTACAGACATGTAAACACAATCACACTATTAACGTTGTGTGGGAGTTTTCACCGCATTGTGCGACAGGACACATACACACATGGCAGTGCTCAACCATTTGACGGCAAACAAGAGAGCACGGCTGCGTCCAAAACCACGTACTTACCTACTATATATATATGTATTTCGCCTAGTATATAGTAGGCAAAATACAGGTATTTCAGCTACTATATAGAAGGTAAGTACATGGCTTCAGACGCAGCCCATGGCTTCAAGCAGCCGTCTATTTGCACCTATAGCATGACAAATAATGAACTGCACTTGAAGCTTTCATAAAATTAAAAATGAAACACTCAGAACTGTATACGGTACCATAACGGAGACGAGCTGTAAATTGATACGTGAAATTCTGGAGGGAACGTCGACGGCGTGGCGTGGGGACGTATTGACTTGTGCCGTTAATCGATCTATGTTCTATAAGATGTAAAACGGGAACATGAAAGGAGTATTCTAAAAGCAACTCTTGTAAACACCTTAATCACAATATTGTCTTATTCAGAATAAGGTCAATAATTAGATTATTGCTGTCCATGTAAACGTAGTCAGTGTTGCACTGTAATGTGATATTTATGTCATTCTAAGGCTTACTGAACTATAAAAGCAGTCTCAACCTGCTTTGTGAGATAATAAGGAACTGCAGGAAGGTTGTGAAAAATGACTTTTGGATGCATCAGTTATCACCAGAAGCTGAACTACTATACCAAAGTCAAATTCAAATTTTATTGGTCTCATACACAGAACCATACACAATACGACATGCAGTGAAATACTTTTAAGACTGTCTTATATCTGTCTAATAACTTACATAAAATAGAATCTACTTGCATGCAAGTAGAAAAAGAAAAATATAAAAATACAATATAAAGAAATATAAAAAGATATATGGCACAATAAGTATGGACTATATGTGGAATATAGTATACACTATGTTATCTATTTAACTGCAGCTAACCCAGCCTGATGATGCAGAAAATTGTATTGCAGATACAACTGCACATACAGTGCCCTCCACCAATATTGGCACCCCTAGTAAATATGAGCAAAGAAGGCTGTGAAAAATTGTCTTTATTGTTTAACCTTTTAATCTTTTGTTCAAAAAAATTCACAAAAATATTCTGCTCTCATGGATATCAAACAAGCTCTGAGTCTCACCTGGCAAAACCTGCTCTAGGTAAATGGCAAGCAGCAGATAGAGGATGCAGTCTAAGCAAAGCATAAGCAGTGGCACATAGAGTGGATGAGGGCCATTAGCCAGAGTGGAGAAGACTGCCCCATCCTCCTGTGCCTCCAGATACACCACCTACACACGAAAACATTAAGATATTTTACACGTAGGTAGATTATGGTCAAATAAATCCAATATTTTGGTGTATACAGAGGTATTGCTTAAAAGTTTAACTTGTTAAAACTAATGTTAAACCAGTGTGGTTTCATCATTCATTGTTTATAAGAAAAAATAAAAATTTTATGAACCTGGTCACATAATTACCAGATAAGTGTTCTGAAATTACTTAGGTCACTAACAAATTGTATGGGAATTTTATACTCAAGTACAAAATCAAATGGACTCGATTTAAATGGACTTGGAGGAGTTACCTGTGCAATACCTATTGAGAAGGCACTGGGGGAAAGCAGGCAGAGCAGCCAGACAGCCAGCTGGGGAAAGTCCCTCATCAGCACAGTAAACAGAGACAGAGAGCCAAACACCAAGGTCAGCATGGAGCCCACTGTACTTGCAAACTTGGGTTTCTTAAACAAAGGAGTCAGCATGAAGGAGAAGAAGATCTGGGGAGAAAGAGACCAAAGTAAGTGTAATCTGTATGATCAAAGATCAAACATTAGCGAATGATAAGAATGATTAGCTGGCATCAGCAAAGCTCTGTATTTACAATTATAGACTTTCAAGATATTTGAGAAATTTAACATAAGGCTTTTGGAAAAGTGCAAGAACTGTAGACATTTGCTTAAAAAAAATGCTACAGAAACTGGAATGCCGTCATGCCAGTTAACTGAAAGTGCACAATTACTGTGAGAAAATGAACATTTAAAAGAGAATGAAACTAAAAAGAATCAGAAAATAGTGCGTCGTTTGAAACCTGAATGCCCAATAGAGAGTGAAATGAATAGAGGCCTAAGGTTAAACAAGTAATATATCAGCAGGTGCCATTTAAAATTGATCATTGTTCTAAATGATTTTTCTAACTCATCCTGCAAGGAGTATAGCTGAAGAATAGACTCAGTTAAACTCACAGTGGATATTCCATAGAGGAAAATGAGGAGGAAGATGATGAGGAAATTGCTGTTGGAGAAGAGAGGGGTCCATGTGGCAATAATAGCCATAAGAACAGATATCGTTGTCACCAGGGCAGCATAGAGAAGACCCCATGAGAGCCTATGTGGGTAACGTGCACGCACGCGCACACACACACACACACACACACACACACACAATAATTACAAACAAATGTAATATTTAACAAAAATACTTGCACCACTTTTAATTTTACAGTTTGCTAAATGAAGAATTCCTAGGATGAAAAACTATTTCTTCTAATTACTCTACACAGCCACTGTAGGATAGAGTTTTATATCAAATAACAAACTAAAACCTTAGTATCCACAACATTTCCACAGCCATTCTCAGTCTGTTAATCCCCATGCGTACCAGAATGCCGTGTCATACAGTCCCATCATGGTCATGGTGTCTTTCAGCCGATGCTCTTTCTCAGCTGCTACATTGACAATGAGGAAGGAGACAAATGGTGTGAAGGCCAGCACTAGATAGATGGAGATAAGCGCATGAGGAAACTTCTGGACCTCCACTGAGCCTGGGTGACCCATCATTACCACACGCAACTTCAGCTCTCTCCATGCTGAACGTTTCGTCTGCATCTGCACCACCACACAGACAGAATGATCGGGTTTCAATGAAACATGCATTTGTCTCAAGTCTACTAATTTTTTTAGAATAGTCATTTATTTTTAATTTAGTGATTGTACTACATACTTATTGAGACTGAGGTTAAATAATTAATAATAATAATCATCATCATCATCATTATCATCAGGGCTGTCATAAAAAGAATAACACAAGTATTTTTACAAAACTTAAATGAGACTCACTAAGCCAATCTACAAAACATGCAACTTTTTACTACAATTCTAACCTGTATGATAGCAGCGTCAATCAGTGACTGCAGACGTATGAACCCATTGTAAAAGTAGTTTGCTGCACGGCAGTCTGAAGAATCTTGGTAACAATTTGCTGTGCAATGACAAAGGTACAGTATTAAGCATATAACCTAATTTATATATTAACAGCACATTTCAATTATTGGTTAACAACTAAATATCACTGGGAGTATGCAAATTAGCACAAAAAGATAGTTAAATGTTCAAGAATTATATAATACAGTAACTAAGAAAAGATTTCATATATCAATCCTATATGAGGATTTTAGGTATAATACATAACAATATAGAAGAATGGTCTAACTGCTATTAGTCATGTTCGCACCGTTACATACTCATATTGAGATTAGCAGAAATATCTTGTTGCCACAAGGTGGATATAATAATGATTTATGGTTATGAATTTTCTTTTTTCAAGCTGTCTTTCTTACCAGTTGACTCAGTGTAGACACTAGTTAGGGGGACGTGGGAGTAGGGGAAACGTAGCTTGTAGGACATTTTATCAATGAACACTACACCCACATAGCCAAGTGGCTCATACAGGCTGGCGTTTTCCAGGTCTTCTTCACTAGAGAACATCTCCAATCGTTCCTGCATTTCTGTAACCAAAATTGCATAAAAGCATCAACTGAATCAAAACCGGAACATACTTTTAATTTCCACTGAAAAAAAAAAAAAACATTAGAGTAAAAAAATGCAGTATATGGGTGGGGTAACAATTACGGGGGAAAAAACTCTATTCAATCTAACACAAAAAGCAGAATTCTAATATTAATTATATATTAAATGAGAATAAATACATAAATCATCCAGGTACTGAGACTCACGTAGCTCTTGTGCGACCTCCTCCATAATCTGACTTGTGACATTTGTTACAGGCGTGTAGCCCAGGCCTCTGAATGACGCGTACTCATCGTCACCAAGATTAGTAGTACTGATGCTGCCATAAGAGATATGTGGGTTTAGCATACTAATGAGGATGAGAAGGCCCAAAAGGAGCAGAGGAAGGATCAGCTCCTGCACAGAGAGAGACAAAGAAACTATACAACAAAAACAAAGAAACAAACAAACTAAGTCCTACATATTTTTAACTAAATAAAAAAAGTTTACAGTGAAGCATCTAAAGCCCTGGCTTATATAATAAAAATCGATGGGCCTTTGTAAAAAGTCAGGATAAGAATATACAGCTCAGCAGTTTAGATAATCATACAATGTATAATGTATATCGTTTAGACGTATGTGAGGAAATCTTACTCATATAGTTTTAAAATACTGAAGAGTCATTCAGTATTCCTGCACATCAACCTCCACAAAAATCAATTTAGCTAAGTGGGCACTTGCTTGGTGAGACCTCACTTGGCAAGAGATCTAGCTTCTTCACTTTACTTCTTTTTAAATAGAACATATCATTGGAGAGGCAAAAAGCCTTCTCAACAGTGCTCTATTTATATAATGTATGCTCAGAAAGAAAGATGATGGAGTAGATATAAAACCTGATGTAGTTTCTAGATTCACAAGAGCCTTGCACAAACTATAATTATTTACCTACAAGCTAGCTAGTTGTATCATCTTCAGTTTCCTGAAGCGTTCTTACAACTAGAGGGAGGAGGTGGAATTTAGGTGTCAAAAATCAGACTTACACATGTTCACTGATATACTCTATGGCCAAATGTATGTGGACACCTGAGCATCTCACCCATACAGCATGTGGGTCTTCCCCCAAACTGTTGCCATAAAGTTGGAAGGACACAATTGTATACTGTAGAATGTCTTTGTATGCTGTAGCATTACTGTTTCCCTTCGCTGGAACCAAGAGGTCCAAACCTGTTCCAGCATGACAATGCCTCTGTGCACAAAGCAAGCTATATAAAGACATGTTTGCAATGGTTGTAGTGGAAGAACTCGAGTGGCCTGCACAGACCCCTGACCTCAACCCTGAGCGCTTATGTTTAAAAAGCACAGATGGGGTGATTGTAGGTGTCCACCTACTTTTTGGGCATATATTGTGATATGCAATGCACAGCATAAAAAAAATCATTTAAAGCTACAGACATTGAATTGCTTTTCTAGGTCAACAACATTAAGAAATTCAAGGCAGCTATGTGTTATTCACGAGGCTGTACACTTCATTAACAGGATACTCATCCCGTACTATACATAAATCCCAGCCCATACATTTATGATCACCATTTTCACATCAGAATTGTCCAAAATACATAAAGAAGGAAGGGGCAGATAGGTCCCTTGAGGCAACATTGTAATAAATGCATGTCATATTATCCAAAAGCCAAAGAGTCCCATATGTGAAGAACAACTGCCTCACCCTTACCCAGAAATACAGCCAATGAGCTGGTCAGCATAGGTTCCTTGGATGGAGTTCAAGCCAAAGATGGATATTTCAACACAAATCACACAGCTTACTAGTAGTGTACTTCTCAAATACACAATAGATTTTCAACATGTTACATAACATGTTTGTTTGAAATCCTTAATTCATTTGGCCTTTCAGATTAGGACTGCTCATCAAAGATCCTATTGTTGATTATAATGAGCCAAAAAGACAAAAACCAGTCTCTGGTCAACAGTATTCATCTCAGAATCTCAAACACAATATATACACTGCACTGTGATCTGAAAAAAACATTGACAGATTTGGATTACTAATGCATAAACTCCCAGCTGGCATTTTGATCTAGATATTAGATTAGTCAGTGTTTGAGAGACCAGTACTTAATGATAAACATACCAGAATAAACCTCTTACAGTGCCTTGTGAAAGTATTCACCCCTCTTGGCATTTTTCCTATTTTGTTGCCTTACAACCTGGAATTAAAATGGATTTTTTGGAGGCTTGTATCATTTGATTTACACAACATGCCTACCACTTTGAAGATGCAAAATATATATATATTTTTACTGTGAAACAAACAAGATATAAGACAAAAACAGAAAACTAGTGTGCATAACTATTCACCCCCCACCAAAGTCAATACTTTGTAGAGCCACCCTTTGCAGCAATTACAGCTGCAAGTCTCTTGGGGTACATCTCTATAAGCTTGCACATCTAGCCACTGGGATTTTTGCCCATTCTTCAAGGTAAAACTGCTCCAGCTCCTTCAAGGATGGGTTCTGCTAATGTACAGCAATCTTTTAAGTCATACCACAGAACCTCAATGGGATTGAGGTCTGGGCTTTGACTAGACCATTCGAAGACATTGAAATGTTTCCCTTTAAACCACCTGAGTGTTGCTTTAGCAGTATGCTTAGGGTCATTGTCCTGTTGGAAGGTGAACCTCTGTCCCAGTCTCAAATCTCTGGAAGACTGAAACAGGTTTCCCTCAAGAATTTCCCTGTATTTATCACCATTCATCATTCCTTCAATTCTGACTAGTTTTCCAGTCCCTGCCAATGAAAAACATCCCCACAGCATGATGCTGTCACCACTATGCTTCAATATGGGGATGATATTCTCAGGTTGATGAGAGGAGTTGGGTTTGCGCCAGACAGAACATTTTCCTTTATGGCCAAAAAGCTCAATTTAAGTCCATTTTAGTCACATTTAAACATTTTTACAATGCATGAAGATCTACAGCCCACAACATTTTTAATAGTGTAACATCAGCATCTAATCAACCAAAAAAAAAAAAAAAGACAGAAGGAAATTGTTCAAAAGGGCTCCACCATCTAGAGCCTTATTAGAAGCAATTGAGGGACGAGAATTTATTTTATTTTTCTAAACCTTCAGTAATCTGCCACCATGAGGGCAGATTATGGCATGCACTTGCTACTTCACAATCTGCCTTATGATGAGAAACATGGCTGAACTGATGGTCCTTTTTGCAAACTTCTTTTGCTTTTTAGTCAATTATGTTATACATACTGTATAATAACACAATTATGTTACTGACATTTTATAAAATGTTCAAATGTTAATAGTCCTAAATTACAAATCTGGATGGAAAGAAGTGTAGGGTAGTCAAAGCTTTTATCAGTTTGGGAGCCCCTGTCACAAGCAAGATTCGACCTCATCGCCATAAGAACTGAGGATGGCAGAAACAGCAATAAAAGGCACCTGCAGACTTTGTTGCTTGGTTCTCCATTTGATGAGGATGTTTTTGTAGAGCAGGCCCCTGGTTTGTTGCCACACTCCAGAATCTCTTCTGCTTATAGACTGCATTCTTGCAGCACGCTTTAGCAGATTGGGACAGGGACGAGATCGCACCTCAATAGCACAGCTGAAAAATTATAAAGTTAGCAATGGAAGCTATACAATTTCCAAAAGAGCAATCAAATGCAAAGTAAGTGAAGTGGTGGAAAGTTTGAACCCGCACCTGTGTTGATGTGGACAGTGGCTGGAAGTCTCACTTCAGTCTTGTAAACCACTTTCCAAACAGCTGGTTATAATTTTACAGTCTGGACTACTGTCTAAATTATGACTTATTTTATATAGCGAAATGCTAGCTGAGCTGAACAGCTATATATCCGCAAAGTGCCTAAGCAATTTCTTGCAAATTTACTAACCTAAATTATTCATTCCATATTAGTCGTATCAAAGAGAAACGCATCGAGCTGACGAGCGCGCGAACATGTTAGTTAGCTGTCATGCTAGCAAGTAAACACAGGTAGCTAAGCTAACCTAGTGACAGAAAACGGCACCCTATCCGATGTTAAAGCGCTGACTCAAACGAAACGGACTTACATATGAAATACATTAAGTCATGTCTTACTTCTAGGACGTTTTTCCTGGTCTAAAGAGAAAATGGCTAAATGCGGGACATGCTCCTCTTCCGTTTAGACAGTAAATAAACATGCACACATACAGTGTATATGTGTATATATAGATATATCTTAAAAAAAAAAAAAGCCAAGGCCGGTGACGCTGACCAATAAGGACGCGAGGTTTGTGATGGTGACCAATAAGGACGCGAGATCTGTGATGGTGACCAATCAGGATGCGGCTCTTTTTTTTCTTTCATAGCCAATGCCAATACTTGGGTGCATATGTTTACAGTGCTTTAGGTATTTCGAACCTTTGTGTGGGATGGGATTTAAATATATATATATAGTTTCATTATATTACAAATAATAAATGACAAAAATATTCATGGGGGAAAATGTGCGCACTGTTCATCCTAAATACTGGATGCGTGCAAGGCTCTTATATACAAAATATAAAGACAGCAGTTTGTAAATCAATTTTATTTGTATACAAATAAAAAATGTACAAAATGAAGAGTAGAAAAAAGAGTATATGTATGTATATGAAAAACATAAAAGAAAAGGCAGGTTGATTAAAAACATCTTCTGAGGTGTAGATATGCGATAAATACATAGATATGTTGAATTTGTGACAGACTGTACTACTAAGGGATATGTCATCCATAGAGAAAATGCAATTGAAGTGCCAGACTTAGGCAAATGAAAGAACATCTTATTAGTCATTTACAGTAAACACTGACTAAAACAGTAACATCATCAGTAACAGAGCATTCTACAAAAGTTCGGAGCCTATAAAAGTAATCACGGAAATCATACCCTGACTGCAAGTGAGACAATGAAAACACTATAAACCAAGTATTCTTTTTGCAAACATGAGACCTGTGAGATATACTGTTCCTTTGTGGATAAAACTCCCTCCCTCCCATACCCGGGTTTGTAAAAAAAAAAAAAAAAAAAGGTTAACATTCAGCCTAAATACACTGAATTACGTTCTGAAGGTGCTTTGTATGATTTCCCAGAATCGCATAATACACACACCATAAGTCATGATCACACACTAAACCCAAAAGCATTAGAGGCAGGATTATACCCTCTGTCAAATTTTCTCAGCTTAAACAAGCATTTAATTTCTATAATATCTTGGGTTTAATTTTTTTTAATAGTACTGCATCCTCTGAATCAATGATAATCAATGCACGTTGATATATAATTCAATGGATTTGCAAATCATGACATAAGCACTTGCATGCTACATGCCAGAGATAAGCTTCAAGCACATCAGCAGAAATACATAAAGGAACACAGGAGTCCACCCAAGATATGAAAGGCTCTTAACCCAGTCTGTCTAATCACAGCACAAGGCAACAGTCTGGACTTGTAGTAAATTTGGTTCTGTCATGTGTAACACGGCAACGAGATGAAGAGAAATGTTGTCTTGGATTCCAGTCTCTTGAAAATGAGTTAGTGCTGGGGGCATATTTAGTCTTTCTCCAAGTGGTGTTGATGAGTAAATGAAAGGGTCCTCAGTGTTTGCGAGTGCGATGACCTCCAGCACCTGTGGGCGTGATGTAGAGGAGCGGCTGAGGCTGCCTGGTTTGGGGGCCATGCTTAACGTTGCTAAGGTGGGAGGGAAGGTTGATCAAGGGAGCATCAGCTGTTGAACCTATCAGGTTTGGGAAAAGAAGACGAAATAACATTCTTACAAACAAATCTGATATTATCTTAATATATTTCCCACTATTTAAAGCTTAGTTCAAAGTTGTGGTTCATAATGGAACAGGAATGAAAAAAGTATTAAAGTGCAAAACCACTGGTGATATAAATGAATATTTAAAAAAGGTTCTTTATGGTACATACAGCATCATGTTTATTAGTCAGGAAAGGTATGCTCGTTACAACTGTAGAAAATCATGTACAGACATTATCGAGTGTGTTACTGACCTGTCTGATGGTTGGCGTGGGAGAGTCGGGCTTTGCCAAGCTGAACCGGAGCTCTGTGCTGAGGGCGCAGGAGGGGTGCAGGAGGCTGACCGTTAATGTGTAGGTGTGGGTCAGAAGTGCTATCAAGAGGCCGGAAACGTTGGCTGGTGCTCTTCCCCTGAGTTACCTGGAAGAGAAAAAGTACCTAAATGTAGTAATCATTCACTCAATCTTACTTATTTAAAATACCAATGAGGAATCAAAAATAAAGGAAACTCGCTGAGGGCTTTTTTCACATATGTGTAAATTATTTACTTGTTTGGTTAGTTGGTTACATATTTATTCATTTATTTATGCATAATTTACTCATATGCATTTACCCCTTTGTGTGGTTTATATTGGCAGGTGTTTGGGCAGGAAAAAAAGAAATACTTGCTACAATTCACAAAAATGATCGAGTCTGCTCCTTGTACTCTGTGTTCAGTATAGTCGATTATCTCTAGTTTGTTTGTTTGCATTTCTGTCACCATATATCTGATCAATAAATGAAAGACTTTTGACACTATGACACTAACCCCGCTCCTTCCCACACACCTCTTACTGCATGCTTCTCAACAATATTGTATGTTTGTTTAAATTTGTGATGTGTGAAATCATACCACAACCAAAAGTATCTATTTCACTCAGAATTGGCCTAAGCAAACAGACTAATAGGTTAGAAACACTGAGATTACTGACAAAGATCATTATGTATGCGAACATTGCATATTTAGTCTTCTTTCTCAGCTGGCTAATTATTCCTTTCCAGGCCTTTATGTAAATAATTACTCTAACAATGTCTTGAAAAATGTCTTAATGACTCACAGCTTGCCCAGTGACCTCAAAGGAGCGAGATCTTCTTTTACGTCTGCGAGCCTCAAAGTCTTGCTCCCGTGGGCCAGTGTTTTTGGGCATGGCCTGGCGGTTCCTGGGTCGTGTCCAGGTGCTGTTTGGGACAGGGCCATCGCCTGTACTGCTCGACAGATTGTCGTCTGACGTGGCGTGGCGGAGCTCTGGGCTTGGCTGCCGTCCTCGACGCAGCACCAGCCTTTTCAGAGGCGCATCAGTTAAATACAGTATGCTCTTATTTTTGGGGGGATCCAGAGTCAAAGGAGGAGGAACACGTAGGGCATCGATCTCCAGAACTTTGGAACGACGCCGTGCTGCTTTCGCTGCAATGCTGTGCACACCTCTTAGAAGCTGCTGTCTCTCTAACAAGGGAAAAAGTGGAGGATAATGAATTATAAAAAGATGGTGAAGAAGATTCACTTGGACAGGAATTAAGCCAAGTATGTAGACTCTAATGAATTTTTAAAGAAGACATTATCATGATTTGTGATCGTGACATTCATACTGAGCCAAATAAACAATCTTTTACTCTGTAATTGATAATACAACAGATGGTACAAGTTCAGAGTACAGAGATGGTCACTGTGACTTGCGCTTACACTGACAGTATGTACACTATCTGCAGTAAAGGTATTAATTTAGAAAATAATGTTACGTATTACACAATTGCTTCATATTGTCTCAAAAGTGCTTCTCACACCAGCATATGAGGCAAAAATGTGACTTCAGGTGAGTAATATGCAAACCATACTGTAAATTCACATTCACCTTTAGGAGTGAGAGGAGCTTCAGTTCCATTCTCACTGCTCTCAGGTGAGGAGTCCATATGACTGCTCACACTGTGGCTCAAGAGGCTGTAGCTCAGAGCTCCATCTAAAGCACTCGGCAACAACTACAGACAAAAAAAGGCAATCATAAAGTCATTTTCTACTGCATAGTCATGTATATTCCATGCCGAGGCTTATGAATCCTACACAGGTACTCTCGATCAGATGGAACAGTTCTCAAGGGAATGTCTGAACCGCTCTGTTTGTTGAAACACCGCTACAGAAACATGCATCAGTTGAAATTTGAGAGTGCTGACCTCTCGATTGCCCTGTCCGTTGATGTGAATTGGTGGAGGAGTCATAACCACAGAGCTCTTCATCTGCTTTGCATGTGGGCTGCTCTTAAACACACGGTTACTGTCACTGTGGAAGGCATAAGAGAAAACATGTAAGAAATGCTGTGGGCTAATGCAACAGCATGATGTTACATGTTTTAAAATAATGAGAAGGATTTAACATGGAAGTTAAATGAAGGTTAACTCAATAAACCCTTTTTTGTACACTTGTAACAGTTTTTATTTTTGTATTACCACAAAAATGCTTTGTTTATCTGCCTTTTGGTATACCAAAAATCAAGGGTCAGAACTTATGTACATGGTTCATATTTTGTACAGTACATTACACTACAGCTGTAATAATCACTCAGTAAAAAAGTCTACCGTATCTCAGAAGTAAAATTGTACTTCTTTTATTTTGCTTTTTCCATTCTGATTGATAGGTTGAAATGATAGGTTCATATTAATGCACTCATTCTAATACGTTATTGTTTTAATATTAGGAAGAAACTAATTTTGCAGATATTGACAACATTTAATGTGACTGTAAACAGATAAAAGGTATGATGTCATTCTTTGATCACTAACAAATTGTAGTCTTTGGCAAATTGCGGTGGTATAAATTGATAATTGATAGTTGATTATTTTTCCTATAACAGCACACCCTGTCATGTTTAAGTCCTCAGATAATGCACCATGTTTTGCATGTATTATCATGTAGTTGAAAGTTCCCACATTCAAAGAGGACAATGTCAAGTGTCTTCAAGGTTGTGTTGTAAGCAAGATATAATTATATAATGATATAACTGTACTCATTACCATTGCATGCATGATTTTTAACTAAAAATGTTTTTGTGCTTTCAGAACTAGCACTGAAAACTAACTGAAAACTAAGCATGCTTTTATTTTATGTATTGTAATGGTATAAAACCAAAACTTAGCAAGCAGTTAGAATAATTCTTGAATAAGGCCTATTTAAAATGACAGTCTTTGTGAATAATGTTTGTACCTATCAGGCTCAGGTAAAATGGGTGGCAAAGTGTGTCTCCGCACTTTGACCCTTCCTTGTCTGGTTTCTGACCCCAGTGTGCGAACACTCTCTTGATCTGAATCCAGCTCCTGCAAGGGGTCACGTCCTCTGCTAGGGAGGGCAATCTTGGGCAAAGAACCCTCCTATGAATAAAAGGCAGACATGGCATGTGTTTATTCATAAAAGTACAGATGACTCAATGCATTTGGTAAATGAACATACAGAATCTATAGCATGTGACAAGTACAGAATAAGCATTTGAAAGATAATATATAATTATATTATATAAAAGCAATATAATGTCACACCTTCAGAGTATGGATGGTGGCCTTGTCTAAAGCTACAACTCGATCCAGATTTCTCTCATCCAACTCTCTAATGTACATATCATACAGCTCCTGAAGCTGTGGAGGCACCATCAGACTGTGATCTGTATATAAGACCAGATATAAAAACATCAATACTGACAGTTCTTAATGTATATTTTCAGATACCACAACATAGTTCCCCCTCTGCTCTGCCCTGACACACTCACTGTCGATGAACTGGCGCTGCTGCTGGATGATCTCATGGCACAGTTGCCTGTGCTGTTCAAAGCGCTGCACCACCACATCCTTCTGGCGGATGACGTTGTCCTTGAGAAGTGTGTGCGACTGCATCTCTGCGTTCTCAATCTCCAACTCGTGCACCTTACAAAGGAGTCCCAGGACCTCTCGCTGCTCCTCTGAGCTCACCCTGCATGGCAGCAGCTCCTCCAGACGCCGGGCTCTTTCACGAACCTCCACTAGGAGGCGCTCCAACCCAGACTGGACACCACAGCAAAGTCGCACATGTTTAATAAACTCACCCAGTGACTAGAGTGTAGTTTTCACCATAATTTGTGATCAACATAATGTTTAACTTGGCTGTAAATACTGAAAAATGGTAAAACAATGACAGAAAATCCAATCTGTTCACCTCTTTTGGTTGTATTATTAAGAAATGTGACAATTATAGTTTGTATAATATAATAAATAAATATACCATCTTACAGGCCCAAAGTCATACCAAGTGTGCTCAGATTCATAATGTTTTAATGCTTGATTAATTGAATTTGGTGTGAGGAAAAAAATAGAGCAGAGCTGTGCTTTTTGCCTTTAATAATTATCTTCCCAATGTAAAGGACGCAAGTAAAAAAAATTATGTTAAATGAAGTCTCAATAGGATAGGTGCTGTAAGGAATTACCGTGTCTGCTGTAAAAATGCTGATAAGCAATTACAAAAAAATGTTTCAGTCATCATAGTCAAAAGGAAAATCCTCACACTCACACTTACACCAGGAAATTAATTAAATCACAGGATGGGAATGGGAGTCATATAAAAAGGGCTAGCTCAGTCAAAAGAATACCAAATGTTTGAATATGGGCAATAATTCCTCTTTAAGATGTATACATTGATATGATGCTCTAGGTTCAGTATGACTCTCACAAAACCTAAGGTACAAGTTCCAAAGAAGGAGTCCTTTTTATCCCCTTACAGTGCCCATGGAAATAAGGTCTGAGTCTCTGTGGTTCTGTTAGTCATTACCTTTTGTTTGCGTATTTTTTTCTGTTCAGCCATAAGCACGACCAGGTTCTCTCTGGCCATGGCCACATCCTGAGTCTCAGTGCTATCCGGAGGAGAATCTGGAGTGTCTGAATCCTTCTCACTCTCGTCCTTGTTAAAACTCTCTTTCCTCTGTTCACCTCGCCACTTTCTGCGGTGCCTGCTGCGTTCCTGCTCCCAACTTAAGAGAAATAAAAACACACCTCAGATCAGGAACAGGCTAGGATGTCATTCAGTAGGAACTGAATTTGTTTCAAGCTCCGATATTGAAAAAACAACCCCCTTAACTATGATGGAATTTGAATTTCAATGGGGAAAACAGCAAAACAGACAACTTGACATTCAAATTAATGTTACTACTATAGTAGTTAAAACATGACCCAAAAAACCTAATGACCAAAAATTTGAAACATTTTTTATGTGGTTTAGTGTAAACAGGGATTTCACTTAATAAAGTTTTAGTTTGAATGATCTTCTGCCTTGTGTATGTGTATTTTTACACTCACCATCCACTTATAAAGTTATAGAAAGATTCTCACTCTGCAATGGTTAGCAGGTGTTTGGATGTGTCAATCTGGATCTCCATGTTTGTGTTGTCCAGCTCCATTAGCCGTTTTCTGATCTCCATTTGCTGTCTGAAGGCTTCTATTAGCTGTTCCCTCAGCTGGTCTATCTCAGCACGGCTCTGCTGTGTGGAGTGAGCCTGGACCTCTGCTACAACACCACAAGGGGGCAACAGTGAGCCAGAGTCTGTTTCAAAGGGGTCAACAGCAACAAGTGTCAAATCCCTGTCAGATAGTTGCTGTGGTGTGGGGGAAGGGTCTGAGTATGTAGACAGGTGTAAACAACCTATAAAGTACTCAGGTATATAGAAGTGGGAGCAATAAAAACAAATTTATGCTCTGTGAAAAATGTTACTAATTCTGTCAAAATTATAGCTTTTTTTTTTTACTTTAAAACAGCACACCAGACCAATACAGTAAATAAATGAAGGCCACTAAGCCCAATAATCAAATTCACATATGACTGTGAATTCACTGTCGAAAACCACAATGCAACAGGTGTTTGTCCATTGTTTCAATTCTATTCAATTTAGTTCAGTGATGACAGTCTTTTATAGCTGCAAGTAACTAGAAATTATATCAGGGACTTGTTACTTGTTAGTGTGAATGCCGTATATGAGCTCATTCCTGACCAGACTATTCATGACATGAAAATTTGGCATGGTAAATAATTTCAACAGCACTGTTGTAGTGCAATAAGGGGTCAAATGGCTGTGTAAAATAAACCATTCCCAAAAGTTGGAAGAAGTGAGGTACCCTGCACATGTCGTATGTCTGTTCTGTCAGCATTGCTCTGACGACCAGATTGTTCAGTGATCTTCTTCTTCAGTCTCTGTATCTCACTGCGCAGGTCTGCGATGATGCTGGTGTACTGGGCAATGTGGTAGGACACATTCAGCAAATTTCTCTTCACCTACAGAGAGAGAAAGAGAGAGAGAGAGATCTCATACTAAATCTCTCATAGTAAATCCATCCATCCATCCATTTTCTGTACCACTTATCCTACACAGGGTTGCAGGGAGCCTGAAGCCTATCCCAGGGGTCACGGCGCACAAGGCGGAGGACACCCTGGATGGGGTGCCAATCCAACACAGGGCACAATCACACACACACTCACACACCCATTCACACATTACAAACAATTTAGAGATGCCAATCAGCCAACAACGCATGTGTTTGGACTGGGAAAGGCAACCGGAGTACCCTGAGAAAACCCCCAAAAGCACAGGGAGAGCATGCAAACTCTGTGAATCGAACCCCTGACCATGGACCCAGAGGTGCAAACGTGCTAACCACTAAGCCCCCATCATAGCAAATGTGTCTCTAGCTATGTCTTTCTATTTTAATGTAAACGATAAATCATTGACCCAACCTCCACTGATATGCTGTATAATTGTGTTACCATGTGCATGAGTGTGTGTGTGCATCCTCACCCGTGTGCGGATGTTTTTGGCACGATCAGCATAAGTCAAAGTGTTACGGGACTCTTCAAAGGCAGATGAAGCAGGACTTATATGAGCTATCATTACTGTCCGACTGTTTCCACCAAGAGAGTCCTGTCAGTCAGACACAATGGAAAAGTTCATTTTCATTGTATAGCTACAAAATGTAAAATGCCACAAAATATATAAAGTAAAGAGAGCAGCAGATAGGCTAGCTAGACTGCTACAGATGGGTGACAAATCAAAGGAGTGGCCCTGTTATGGTTTGGGGGAATGTTTCTGGCATGGTTTGGGTCCACTTGTCTCCTTCAAATCAATACAAATCAATACAAAGTAATTCTGATTATGCCATGATGAAACATTTATATCCTGATGGGAGTGGTCTCTTCCAGGATGACACGGCTCCCTCCACAGGGCATGAATGGTTTGAAAATCATTTGGCCTCCTTTGGCTTTGGCCTCACCACACTCACCAAATCTCAAACCAACTGAACACTTAAGGGAGATTTTAACCCAAACTGTTGGATAGCGCTCTACACCACCATCATCAAAACACAAATTGAGGGAAGGATTTTGTTGCATCCCTCCATTACAGTTGTAGAATCTGTTCCAGTGGCTCATGGTGGCTCATTCATTACTAAGAATCTATAAGCTAGTTCTTCCTTTAATTTGTCACTTGTCTGTAGCCATGGAAAGAGAGCGAGAGCTTCATGTCTCAACCTTAAGCAGTCGTGTCAGCTTGCTGTCTCTGTAGTTGATGTATTTGTTGCCATTTTTCTCGCTCAGAGCATTGATACAGTTTCCAAGTGCCAAAAGAGACCTGTTTATGTGAGCTCCTTCCTTTAGCCTCTGTCCCCTGTTCTGTGTCTAAAAGTGGGACAAGAAAGGGATTATTACAAAGTATAGTCTATAGTCTAACATATTATAGTATGGGCTGTTCACTGCTGCAATTTAACAGGATCCAATGCCAGCCAATCTACTTTCATAAACACATACAAGCAAAACAGGTCACTAAAGTTTTTTTTAGATCTTTTTTTCATACACAGTTCTCTCATCTATTCTTCTGTTTTGAGATTGCACACATTTCCTTCTAACTGACAAACCAATATTTAAAAGATATGAATCCAAGATCTCAAAGATATGAATCGTTCTATGACCAGACAACCAGAGACATGCCTCTGGGCAAACTGGTTGCTGGGCCCTGCATACATTTCCACCAAGCGTCTCAGGTTGGTTAACACTTATACCTGTTTCCATGGTAGACGCACATCGCTGGTTACTGGTGTAACCGTGGTTCTATGAACGGTGGAAGACCGCCACATGGTGGCGATGATTCAGTCACGTTGGAAGCTATATCAGTTTACGTCATGGTCTACTATTCATTCTCGCAATCCGAGTGACCAGAGACTCTGGTGGTCTTCAAGCATTCATAGAACCACGGTTTACGCATAGGTTGTGTTCCTCGTGACTTGACTGTATTCCTGTTCCACCATGTACTGACCGTCTCTGACGGTCCTGAGCTATGAAATAGAACCTCTTTACAAAAAAATGCTCCCATGAATTTTTTTTCTCTCAAGTGGAAAAAAGCCTACTTAAAAAGCATGACTGACATGCAGCTGAATCAAAGCACCATACTGTGAAGGGCAGTGGTAGCTCAGTGGTTAAGGTGTTGGTCTACTGCTCAGCACCGCCAACCTGCCACCATTGGACCACTGAGCAAGACACTTAACCCTCAATTGCTCAGATGTATAAATTAGATAAATGTAAGTTGTTCTGGATAAGAGCGTCTGCCAAATGCCATAAATGTGAAGCTTCTAGCATAAGCCTGACTAGTAGATGGTTGCTTGGAGCCAATAATATACAGTATTGTTATTTTAGAGAATGTTTCACAAACTTAATCTATTTTCTAATGACAACATATTTATTACCAAGAAACCTAATTTCCCTTTCTTAAGTGCTTTTTTCATTAGCTATTATAATTTAAACCAATTTATCAAAAACAAAGAGAGGTGCAACAAACAGCATTACATGGCTGTTAAAATGTAGAATAGTGTACTATAAAATATTGTAAACATGCACATCTGCCCTACTTACTCTAGGTGCTAATGGCTACACAGAACTATTAGGTGCAATTGCATTGGCTTGCACGACTTTACATCATCTACCACAATTACACACATGGACTCAGACAAGCGCACAATAACAGGTTTGTGTTGTACCTGTGCAGCACGTTCAGAACCGGCAAGGTCGATCATAAACAGCCGAGCAAAGCGGACCTCCTGCAGGACATCTCTGCACCGACTCTGCTGCCGCACGGCAACCTGGAGTACAGCATGAGAGCGTGAGGACGTCTGATTAGCCGCCGTTGGCTCCTGAGTTCGCTGCTTATTCCCCTTCATCAACAACTCCATGATCTAATAAACAGAAAAACACAAAGACATAGAGAGACTTAGAAAGATCATTCAGCATTCACCTATTAAAAAATGTCTGAGTTTTGCTAATATTACTACTTTATGTAAAGTTACAAGGTGGTTTATTTAAGCAATTGAGAACTTTACAGCATTAAAAAGTCTAAATCCACTACAAAGATGTCATTAAAATTCCTCCTCTTGAGGAAATACAGGAGCGTTGCTTTCATCTCATGTGCTTTTGTTTACATTTTTACCTGTTGTGTTTCTATCCTAGTACTGTCTCCGCCCCGTCCTATCATTGGTGTGTTACCCGATTGTGCCTACCTGTTTTGTGTTTATACCTTAGTTTGTCTATACCCTGCTGGTTTCCTCAAATTTCTCCTGTTTCCTCCCACCTCCCAAAAATATGTCAGTAGGTGGATTGGCTAAGTTAAATTGCCCCTAGGTGTGAATGTGTGTGCATGGTGCCCTGTGATGGAATGGCATCCTATCCTGGGAGTATTCCTGGGATAGACTATGAACCCAAAAAACCCTGACCAGGGTAAACCAATTGAAAGTGAGTGAGTGTTTCTTTTTCTCATTGCCGAGTCTTATCATGTTTCAAGCATAAGTTCCAAGTCTTATATTATAGTTTGGGGTCTGTGTGTATTATTTCCTGCTTTTGACCCTCAACTGTTTTTATGATTATGAATCATTCTAGTTTGTTGCTATCTGACTGTGCTCTGACCCATAATTTTGACCTCATTTTGTGATCATGGATCATTGTAGTTTGCTGCTATCTGCCTGTGCTCTGAACCCCCACATCTGACAACAATTCATAGATTGCACACGCAAAGTTTTCATACTTGTGTCCTGCCGTTATTCATCATACATTAAACAAGACTTTTTTAAATATAATTTATCAAAAGCTGATACACAGCTTATTCAAGAACAAAAAATTATTCATATAGGATATTGAAATATACAGTATGTGAATAATCTGTATATACACCATTTGCTTGTTTAATTGCTGCGTTATAAGCTGGGAGTCAAATTATTGTGGGTGGAAATTCTGAAAAATTAGCAAAGCAAATTAACTTCTCCAAATTAAATCATCACTATGACTATGAAGCATCTATTAAGCACCTACGTATCACAGTTCTGTATAAAGATAACTAATTCTGGTCCTCAAGGCTATCACAGGCAATTTTAAGAAAACCTATTTTAACCTATTTTATTTTTTATACTATTTTATAAATAAAATAGTTCAGGTAATCATTTCCACTTGATGATAAAGTGTGTAACTGACCTCACGGGCATTAACAGTGGAGACCTCTGTGATGCCAGCTACCTGGATCTCCCCTTTTGAGTCCTCCCTCAAGTCCAGAAAGCCAGAGGATGGATTCAGCAGGTCCCGGATCATCTCATTATAGATCTGTAGAGAAAACAGTGCTCAGTGTCCAAACATCAAAAATCATTATATTCATGCATGCATATCTACAATCAGAAATATATTAATTAATTGGTGTTATATTTATATAAAATCCATTTCTCCACTGTATAAATATAGCATGTTTTTCAGTGCACCCTCACAACCTGGACCTGAAAAGAACATTACACAACACTTCAAAAACCTTTCAGTGGTTCGCTGAAACCAGGTACAGAGCATAACCACATCCCGAGCGACTGCGGTCACTTCAAAAGCTGTAATTTTAGCAGCGCCAAATGGAACATTTTCTCCACATTAGTGAGGACGCTTTCATGTCTCCTAAGGAGGTGATTATTTTCAGGGTGATGATGAAGTATATTAAAGCACCCTGAAATGGAAGGAAGTGATTAGATGCACACACACACAAACCAAAAATAAATGGAAAAAAG
Source organism: Ictalurus furcatus (assembly GCF_023375685.1). Lineage (NCBI taxonomy): Eukaryota > Metazoa > Chordata > Actinopteri > Siluriformes > Ictaluridae > Ictalurus > Ictalurus furcatus. The sequence continues at coordinate 19,193,544 of NC_071267.1, forward strand.
GAAGTAGACAGATGAGAGAAGGAGAGAGGTGTGCATGACATTTAGTTATTTAGTTCCATTTCTTATAAAAAAAAGAAGAAGAAATGAGCTTGAAAGCACACATCTATTAACAAGCCTATTCATCCCAGGAGACTATCAAGACACTATAATCTGTCTCCTTGAAATGAAAAACATGAACAAGTAAGATTACAGATGCATATCATACATTTTAAACAACATGAGTATCTAAGTGTTGTGCTTATAATACACTAAATAGTGTGTGCAGTGGCATTATGTTAAACCTTATTAAAATGCACACTGCATTTAGGGAATCTGAAGCTCTCTCAGTGTGTTTGATTAGGGGAATTTATAGAAAATTACACATTCCTGCATGAGTTGAACGTGGTTAATGGTGACTATATATTATTTATATGTAAGTCTTATTTTTACTGAAGCTATAAGTATCTAGCTATTCATTATGTTGCACTAAGCACAACAGCAATTAATTATGGCCATTATTTACTGACAATAAACATAAATTGAAAATAATGTTTGTCCATTATAGCAAAAATAGTCAAAATATTTACTTTCCATGTTCTGTATTTTACTGCAAATCCAGAGGCACTTGTGTAATTTATTCTTCATTTGTCATTTCTCATGTCACTATTGTGACATCCAACAACTTTGTCCATTTTTTTGTCCACTAAAGTAATGAAATCTTAATGCGGGATCGCAATGCTGTAATATTAAAGAATGAGTTGCCGTATGAGTATGTAGTTCTTAAATGCATGGTCAGGGGCACTTTAAAAAAGTTTCAACCATAAACCCCTTTAAAATGTATGATTATAAAAGGAAATATATATTCAAACTGGGATAACCTACCTAGTCAGGACCACCAAGACGGTCCTGACAGCATAAAGTGCCATTTACAAAGGCCATGTGCTTCTTTTTTTTTAAATGGAGTGGGTAAAACCATATCTTTGTGTTTACTGCATTTAAGGTTATTGGTAGACTTAGAAGTAGGTGTAGGATATTCTTATTACATATAAGTAGTTGGATACAGACAAAATATATGTAACATATACATCATATCCTAAAATGCCACAATAACAAGTGTGTGTGTGTGTGTGTATGTTTGTTGGAAGCTGATGAGATAGAGAAAGGCACCAGATGGGTCCTTTCCAAATCACAGTCATAAACCAACCTTCAACTTCTTTGTGTGTGTGAGTGGAGACAAATATTCTCCTCCACAGAAACAGTAGAGCAGCTCCACCAGGGCCAGAGATCAACCAGCAACTGTGACGGCCCTCTATGTGGCCGAGTCTCAATGATCAATTCAATTCTGATTTATCATCACTGCATTCAGACGGGTAGCGCAGCTGGTGTTCAGAGTAACATTTTTCACCCAATGTCCTGCATATGTGCATTATTACCATTCTGCTCTGTAACCTTTACATGACCAACCTGTGTGTGATTGTGCCCTTGTACATGACCAGACAGCTGGTCCATTCAAATTCTTGGAAGGGGGCTTTTTAATAAAGATCAATCAATTATGTTCCCTTCCTTTCTTTCTCATTGCTGCCAGGCTCTTGTTGGCTGAATAAAGCTCCCAGTCGCTTTCCTTTCTAGACTTTTCTTTCACATTTGACACATAATGACAGTGTGCTATAACTCTTACAGTACAGACATTTCTTTTTTAGATCTCAGGCAGTTGTATAATATGGAAAGTATGTGTTAGGAAAGTTTAAGGTAGAACTTTATTATGGTCAAGCAGTAGAAGTGTATGACAGTGATGGACATGGGGAAGACAGAGTTAATGGAATAAGTATTCTTATTCTTATAAGTATTCTCAAACAGCACTGTTGAATTATCATATTTGAGGGTAATAACTTTCCTTTCACAGGGACCTGTATGGCAGACACTCCACATAACCAACAGCTAATAATAAGTGGATTAAAAAATGTGTTATTCAGTATAGAAAAATGTAAAATCTTTGATATGATGAGGTTTTTGACAAGGAGGCTTTTTTTACGATTATGGAAGGAGTCTCAGGTGCTGATGCCTTGTAACACTCAGGAAGTTTTTCACACTGGAGAGTCTTTAGGACAGAGGAGTTTACGCTTTCTGGGTTCTCAGTAACATGATGAGCAGTTTTTTTTTCTTAGAACTTTAACAGAGAGAAAAAAGAGAGCCCGGTGATGGAACAACTGTTATGTTCCACAATATTATCTTTATTAACTATAAATGGTTAAGAAGTATGATGTGTCAATCATTCATTACAGTTTGCAATTGTTGATCAGTTACTGTGGTATAAATATTTCGGGAAGTGCTGTTATTGGAAATCAATCAACTTTGGGGTGTTAAAAGTAACTCTGCTTTGTGCAAACTGTAATACCCCACTGTTTTCCTGTCATGTCTTATTCCTTACTTAATGGTGTATTGATCTGTCAGATTGACGGTCGCATAATTTGTCCAGCTCATATGCTATTTCAATATGTTTAAAATGTGTTAAATATTATCATGGCTATAAGGCCATAGTTAAATATCTTATCATTTGTACTTCCTTTTGAATTTACGGAGACAGTGGGTTGTGAGTTTAGTAGAATGCTCATAACTGTAATCTTACCTCCAAGTAAGACATGGAGACACTGTATTGCATGTCATCACTGGTCTCTTCAATAGCTTTGAACAGGTCGTTAAGAGTGCGGACATAAATGCCAGGCTCCTTATCCGTCCCCAACATAGTGTAAGTCTTCCCACAACCTAAGTATGTATACACACACACAGACACATACAGACACACACAGACACACACATACATAAATAAATAAATAAAATTACTCAGAATACAAATACTCAGATACAGACATACACTATATGGCCAAAAGTTTGTGGACGCCTGACCATCACACCGAATGTGGCTCTTCCCCAAAACTGTTTCCACAAAATTGGAAGCACACAATTGTATAGAATGTCTTTGTATGCTGCAGCATTACAGATTCCCTTCACTGGAACTAAGTTGTCCTGCACAGAGCCCTGACCTCAACCCCACCTTTAGGATGAACTGGAACACTGACTGTACCCCAGGCCTCCTCACCTGACGTCAGTACCTGACCTCACTAATGCTCTTGTGGCTGAAAGGGCAAATCCCCACAGCCACGCTCCAAAATCTAGTGGAAAGCCTTCTCAGAAGACTGGAGGTTATTATAACAGAAAACAGGGGGACTAATGTTCAAAAAGCACATATGGATATGGTAGTCAGTTGTCCACAAACCTTTGGCCATGTAGCATTATCTTGTATTATATTTATGTTTTACACCAAACATTTCGATATAATTTAAATAGAGAGAACATATGTTTATAGAACAAGCACAGTGAGTCCAAAGGTCCTTTCCTGTTGTTCATGACCAGGTTTGATGTATCCTGAGCTTTTTATAGGCAGCTCTCCAACAGGAAAAGACCTTACGCTGGCTTTAGAGATGGACGGTGATTAAAATAGAGAGTAAACACTGGAATAAATAGAAAGCCTCCTCCTTAATAAGATTCACTTAATCACACCCAGCATAAACATTGGATTTAGCAGAGTAGCTACAAAGTAGTGCTTTCAATTTCAATTCGAATATGACAAAACTGAACATATAACTAAAATTCGCTCATGTATGTTTAAGCTTTAAGCATATCAAGTTCTAATATTATCTCCTGAATTTGGAATAAGCACTTAGTTCATCATTTTCTGTTAGTCAATCAGAAAGCTGAGTCAAGTCTTTTAACTCTACCACAGTGAAAATGGCAGATGCAAATGTCTCATGGGACTAATTTGTGTTGGTTATCAAAAGTTTATCTTTTTATCTCATATTTTGGTGTTACAAGTGCAATTTGTTTCTAGACCATTTGTTTCTATATGCAATTTCAAATCCCTTCCTGTCACAGATCGTCTTAGATTGTCTTTTATAATAAATTGAAGGAGAAGGTTTCAAGGCTTGGTAATGTTTTAATGCAGTTGCAGATAGACTAACAAGCAGCATACAGGTCAAAAATTTGAAAAATAAAATAAAACACGGTTATAGGACAGACAGATATGCATTGTCTTCAGCTCAAGTGGCTAGTACAAAGCTACACAGAAACTTTACAAAGCAAAGACAGCTTTCATCACAGAGACCAAACAAACCAAAGAAGCCAATTAATGTCTTAAGGCTTGTGAATACTTAGAAGCTCATGTGTTCTTAGAAACTAGATGTCTCCTTGGCTTAACAACCCGAAAACTTTAGTATCCCATTAGAAAGACATATGCACACACTCATTTCCTCGTACAGAGTAAAAGATGACACACTAACCTGTGGGTCCATAGGCAAACACAGTGGCATTGTATCCTGATATAAGGCCCTCGATTAACCCTTTTGTAGTGGCCCTGTATACCTCCTCCTGTTCATAACACACAGGAATGTTTCTGTATTTATAATCAGCTCTTAGACCATACAGATGTGATAATTCAGAATATATTCAGACATGCTTGATTTAATGCTTGATGCATGCCATGCAACTCACATGGACTTCACGTGTTCAAATTGAGGACTACCTGTGTGGCTGTGTAGTCAAAGGCCACATCAAACATATAAGTCTTCTCCCTGGAACGATGTGCTCGCAGGATGTCGTCCGGATCCTCTAGAGGGTCCATCAGCACTACCATCTGAGAGAAAGAGACAGCAGAAATACAAAGAGAGGGATTTTTTTTCAGTCTCATGACTGATATTGAGGGACATTAAAAGAAGTGGCAGTAGACACCAAAGCTGTAAAAACCATTTACATAAAGATTCAAATGCAACTTAACATTAATGACCCTCAAACTGTCCCCAGATTAGACTATATGAAGTAGCTCTACACTGTGTGATCACACAAAACATAGAATGTGAAAGTTGTTTGATTGTCCTAATGAAATAAAATCAATTCTTAAACTTATTATTATTATAAAAGTACAAATTTCAGGTTTATTTTTATTTTATTTTCCCACTGTAAGGTTAGCTTTTCTCTGATAGGTTAAGTACAAATCTACTATCTTTAAATTTGGTTGATGCAAATCTAAAATGACTTTTTGACACCATTTATTTCACATGATGACATTGCAGAACCTGAATAGTACACTAAATCTGTTGTAACTGGTACAAATAAATAAAAAATAATATAAAATTGAAAAGTTGTATCTGATTTGAACTAAATAGCTCAATATTTTAGAATCAACTGAATTGTCTAATGTTGCTTTATAATTACAAGTTCTCAACATCAGCATCAAGTGATACAAGGATCATTTTCAGGAAATACATGCTTAATAGACTTGATTGATTTTTTTATCATGTTTTGTCATATTTTTCTTTTTTATTTGAATAGTAAAATTAGGCATAGTAAAATTTGGCAGTCCTTGTGAATACATGAAGAAAAAGCACAACCCACAGAATGCAGAAATAATTAATGACAGTCCCTTTTAGTCCTATAACACATATTATCTGAATCGTTATGGAAAAGCAGTTGGGTGAATGAGACACAGTGTAAAGCGTTTTGGATAAAAGCGCTATATAAGTGCGCCATTTATTTACAACCCCAACTCCGAAAAAGTTGGGACAGTATGGAAAATGCAAAAAAAAACAAAAAGAATCATTTGAAAATTCTATTCACACTGTGCTTTATTGAAAACACATTATTAACATATTATTTTATGTTTTACTTTGTGAATTTAATTTTTTATTATTTAAAATATACACTCATTTCAAATCTGATGACTACAACACACTCCAAAAAAGTTGTGACAGTCGACTGTTTACCCCTGTGTAACATCACCTTTTCTTTTAATAACACTTATTAAGGATTCGGGCGCTGAGTGAACACACCAGTTAGTTAAGTTTAGCAAACTGAATTTTCCCCCATTCATCCATTATGCATTTCTTCAGCTGTGCAATCATACAGGGCCTTCGTTGCCTTATTTTGCACTTCATAATGCACCACACATCCTCAATCGGAGACAGGTCAGGACTGCAGGCAGGCCATGCTAGCACCCGCACTCTCTGGTTACGCAACCATGCACTTGTAATCTGGGCAGAATGTGGTTTGGTGTTGTCCTGCTCTGGATGGCAGCATATGTTGCTCCAAAATGTGTACATATCTTTCTGCATTAATGGGGCTCACACTGATGTGCAAGTTACTCATGCCATGGGCGCTGACACACCCCCATACCATGACAGACGCTGGCCTGGATGGTCCTTTTCCTCTTTGGCCCGGAGAACACCCGGCAATTTTATCCAAAAACTATATGAAATGTTGACTCATCGGACCACAAAATATGATTCCACTGTGCTACAGCCATCTCAGATGAGACCGAGCCCAGAGAAGTCGGCAAAGCTTCTGGACAGTGTTGATGTATGGCGTCTGCTTTGCACAGTAAAGCCTTAACTTGCATCTCTGGATGCAGCGGCGAATGGTGTTTTCTGACAAAGGTTTACCAAAGTATTCTCGAGCCCATGTCAAGATATCCATTATAGACGCATGATGGTTTTTAAGACAGTGACGTGTGAGGGATCGGAGATCACGTGCATTCAGAATGCTGTTCTCAAAGTGTTGGATTATTCACTGATGCATCTATTGGCAGATTGGTGAGCCTCGACCCATCCTTGCTCTTGAAGGACTAGGCCTTTTAGGAGGCTCTTTATATACTATGATTAGACGTTTGCCTCACCTGTTTCACATCACCTTCTTCAACTTGTCACATCGCTATTAATCCTAAATAGCCCCTGTTCCAACTGTTTTTGGAACGTGTTGCATGCATCAATTTCAAAATAAACATTTACCTTCAACATAACTATGCAGCTGATTAGGTAAAACATAAAATACATTATCTCTATACATTTTTTTTGTTTAAATATAAGTCAAAGTACATTTACAAATCACTCCTCTTTATTTTTATTAGCATTTTCCATACTGTCCCAACTTTTTCAGAATTGGGGTCGTAAATGCTTGCAGACCTATTAGCAAGACACACTGTTCTGATTATTCTTACAAACATATTCATTTAGACTAGCACATTTCGTCCTGGAGTTGAATAAAACATTCAAAGCACATGTAATACCAAGCAACAATAAGGAGCTAGGTATTTTGTAATAGACAATAATATGTCCTTCTGTTACATTTTGACCTCATCATCAGATCTGAAAATGTTTTGTTAATGCAGCTAGAGAGCATGTCATTGTAAACCAGTGGTAAATATTACTTTTGTTTTATAAGTTTGCTTGTTCTGTACTCTTTTCTGCAGATTATTTTCTGGAAATTATACTGTTGGAGCAAAAATGGGCATGAACCTGAAACCTTGTTGTGTCAAGAGCTCTACTCATGCTGGAGTGCTGTGAAGCCCATTGCTCACGCCGCAGCTGCCTGTGACTGGCCGACACTCCCCCCACCCCCCGCCAATCGTTTGATGAGCTCTCAGATACACACACTGCTGCTTTGAAGCCTATTGTTTGAAATGCACAAGGGGAGATCTGACTTTTAAAAGAGCACAATTAAAACATCAAACAAGGCATACTCAAGTCTATAAAAAGGGGATGACAACTGAAAAGGGAAATGTAAAATGAAGACTGCACCCTGTTGAATCGAGTGAAAAAACTTTAAATATATCCAAAGGTAACACTAAATCTAACATATCAATTATCTTCAACAATTCTTTTTCAGTTAATGAAACTGGTATTTTAAGTTTTGTTAAATTGTAGTTTTTAGTTTTTAAAAAAACAGCTGTTCCTGATAATTAACCTGTGATCTTCAGTGGTGTCCAATATTTGTTTCTGAGTTGACCTTTTTACTTTACAACTTCTTTGATTGATATTTTGGGCTATTTTCACTTTGGTTATTGGTTTTCTACATGCCATACCCACAGTGCCATTCGTCTACCTGCTGATAGTGATGCCAGTGATTAAGCCCTGTTTCACCTCGACCTAAAGAGAGCGATGCAGCAGCGTTTTAGTCCTTCAGGCTGTCCAGCTACTTCACCTCCTCATCCCTACACTCTGCTCAAACAGATCAGGTTCCAAAGCATCAACATTCATGCCAATATCACCGTACTCAACCAACACCATTGTGTCATCTTGTCATCTTGTACATCACTAACTAGCCGAGCCGCATTGTATATCTATATTGCATTCTGGAATTTTAAGTCGAATGATTTCTGTCTCTTCTACTACTATATTGGATTGCAGGAAATTGGTGAGTGAGAAAAGAAGCTCTTACTCTTTTGTTTTTAGGGGCTAACAGCCAAAGATGCTTTTTTTTTCTCCTATCAAACACCATTTTAACTACACTAACAATGCCTGCCTATGACATCAGAGATGCAGACAACTACTAACTGCTCACAAGGATAAGCAAAAATACACCACAAACCAACAAATTATTACCATATATATTTTTTGTCTCTGCATAGCCTCTTGTGTCTTATAAGTCAAGAAGGTTTTTGGTGTGTTTATCAAGGTGTCAGTGACAACAGCAGCACACTAGTTATGTATGCGTTTGCGTGTGGATCTAACATTAAGGGCTTCATTAAGGATCACTGTCCTGCTCATGGCCATATGGTGCGTGTGTCTGTTAAGTAACCGAGCACCATCACACACAAACACACACTGTGACAGCTGCACAGTGGATCCTTTGGCACCAGTCATTGTGTTAAGTTCTCCACCCAACTCTACATTACAGTGTTTCTGATTAGCTTAATTGATTACTGGAAATGATTGTTTATTAAAATATTTCTCATAATGGACATCACTGTACAGGCTGTCCTAATGCATTTGACTGTTCCAGTGCTACAGGAATTTCCACAATGTTTATGCATCCGAATGCAAAAAAAGTCTATACTGAATCCACATTTTAGTGTAAATAATAAACAGTATTTACAGTTTCCTTAACCTTTTGTACCTTGTGTACCTTGATCTAGAAAAAAATATGTAAATAACCACATTCCATATAAATGAACCGATATGCTTATGAAATATATATTTTATACTTTATTTTAAAAATGTAACAAATTACTTAGAACAATTAGCTACCCATTTATTGTAGATAAAGCTCAAACTGTGTTCTATTGAACATATATGCATGAGATGCTGACTAAATGTATGAGGTTTAAATAAATATATAATATGAATTCACAATTACATTTCTGACACTGTATTCACTGAATAAGTCATAGTAGATCATAAATAATATACTTTATAGAGGAAAGATTGAATAATAAACAAGGCTTTAAGTGGTTAAAAATAAAGGATGTTTCTGTGGATCATGAATAGGAAATTTTTATTGTAAACTTTTCAATTTGCTGTTTTTCTATACTAGCATTTATTATGCTTTCGTAAAACGTTTATGTTCATACTGGGTGTTTATAGAGGTTAAAAAAAGAAAAAAGAAAAAAGACGAAGGAATTCCATTTTACTCTTCATTTGGAAATGTTGTGGGGTTTGAAGGAGCCACCACAGAAATCTGTACTGTGCCATCTATGCATAAATTAAATGAACCCATGAGCAAGTAATTTAGCATCACATGCAAACAAGGTATTATTGGCTAAAACACTAAAAATATTATGCTTCTTCTTTAACACTGTCAAAACTTACACTGAATACAAGCATTATAACTATTATATAACATTTCTAACACAAAATGACCCAATGTTTGTGGATACCTGACAATCACACCCATATGTGGCTCTTCAGCAAACTGTTGCCACAATGGTGGAAGGACATAATTGTATAGGATGTCTTTGTATGCGGTAACATTAAGATTTCCTTTCCCTGGAACTAAGAGGTCCAAACCTGTTACAGCATGGCAACGTCTCTGTGCACAAAGTGAGCTCCATGAAGACAAAGTTGGTGTGGAAGAACTTGAGTGGCCTGCGCAGAGCCTCAACCCCTTTAGGATGAACTGGCATGCTGTCTGTGCACCAGACCTTCTGGCCACTAATGCTGAATAAGCAAATCCATATAGCCCCACTCCAAAATCTAGTGGAAATCCTTCCCAGAAGAGTGGAGGTTTTTATTATAGTGAGATGTCCACAAACATTTGGCCATATATTGTGGAACATTATGGCTTTTGTAATAAACATTGTATAAACTGTTTTTCTGAATCTAAAAATTCATAAACTATCATTTGAATGACATAATGGAAAATGAGTCATTTATTTATTTATTTATGCATGTATTTATTTATGCATGTATTTATTTATTTACTCAGGACCTGTACCTGTAATATAAGCAGCAATCTTATCCAGGGCAACATTATATTTCTACATTACTTATTAATTATGTGCATGATACTCATTTTATTCTAACTGAAAAGAATTGCTGATCAGGGCTAACCTGAAGAGAAAGGAAGAGAATGGGGATAGCCTGAAAAGAGGGAGAGAAACATGTAGGAATCTGTGGAGGCCCTTCTAGATAGGGATCCACGCAGAAAGGTAGAAATCTCTGTTTTCTACCTGTACTGGAATATGAGAATGTTCACTGTATTAGGCAGCACAACTGATCTTCTGATTAATTCATGTTTTCATAAAGCTGCAAAATGAGATGGGAACTGAGGTATAACAAGACTTCTGAGGCATGACGACACTGTACACAACCAACAACTCATAAAAACATTTTCAGCCAAGCTGAAGTCAAGCCCACGTGTGTCATATGCTCAAATTTGTTGCTAAGGTTTCGACAAGCACTCCCCAAGCCATACATGAATCAAGCCAAGAGTGCTAGATCATAAATGATTAACATGCAGCAGCAATATGCCAGGTTCAACACAACAGGCTACAGATTACATGAAATCAATTAGTGATATGGTATTATTTAAATTAGCACAAATAAAAGTGCAGTGGTCAGGGGTGACAATACAAGTCCCCAGGGATGATTAAGTTACCAATTAAGCGGCATAGGAGGATTAAGTGGGGAAGGGAGGACAGTTCTGGATGCTGTCCAGCTGATTAAAACATCTATCCCTCATAAAGAAGATGTGTGTAGGGGGTAAAACTCCTGCTAGAGAGACTGCCAAGACAAGTTACACTATCAGGTTGGCATTTCCAGCACAGCAGGGACAGTTAGTGGCATGGTTTCAATATCTGATATAGTTCTCAAAGTTGTATCCAGAAATCAAACACATGAGGCCCACAATTTGTTGTTTACAAATTCTATATTGTATATTGAGTATTTAGTTATTAGCCTATTTGACTGCATTTAATCTAAACCTCAATATTCCCAAAACACATAGGCCTATAAATAATGCCAACAAAAGGATAATGACATTTTGCATGAACACATGTCCTGTGTGGGGATAATTCAGGATTACAAGTTCAAATATACCGTATATCCAAAAACATTTCTGTACATGTTTAAATAATGAGCACAATATCTCAATAATTGGATTGTGTTCATAAAATAAATCTGTACTGAGGGGGCCTGTGTTTCTTTGTTTTTGTTTGTTTGTTTGTTTTGTTTTGTTTTTTTTACATGCACATGGGTACCTGGCTGAAAGAAATTCAAGTTCAAGAGTGATTACATTTCCTGTGCATGTGAGCAGAAACATATATACACAAAAATAGACATACATGATTATGAAAAAACAGATAAACAAAGCAGGATTACGGGAAATGTGCACGCAGGAGCAGAGTGAAAAACAAGCACTACAATAATATTACGAAACTAGATCCCTCTATGTTACTGAGTGCACAGGGAGTAAGTAGTTCACTCCAGAGAAAACCTCTCCAGAGAGTGAGAATAAGATCAGAGCTCATTATTATAAATGACATAATGCGTATGTGTAAAATAATCTATTTTTAAATTTAAAATGTTTAATTTTCTGAAGATTTAATTTGAATGCATATACAATGTGTCATATTCATAAATACAGAGTACCAAAGATTAAATAAAAATCCATTTAAAATCAATCAGATTAAAAAAAAATTAATTAATTAACACTGTAAGATTAGTATTTTTCATGAAGCTAGAAACTAGAACCCATCTGGTTGCTCAGTTGTGCCTCTGAGGGAACTCTTAAAGGTTCTATATAGAACACTACAGTTAAATGTTTCCCTATCAGGAAAGGTTGCAAATAGAAACCCAAAGAAGAACCTAAGTATATAGTATGTATAAAGTAGCATAAACACAAGTCTGTACCCATATTTTAGGCTTCCAAAATCAAAACTGGGCTTTCCTTAAACGTTCTATATAAAACTGAACAACACAGTGCTTCCCTTTCCAAAGTTCTGTGTAGATCCCCTAACTATGAAAAGTGCTTTTCAAGAGCCCTAAGAATGTAGTGTAAAACATGAATATTTGGACAATCCTACACTGATTTGTCAGTGAGGTTAAATTCAATTAAAATTTAATTTTAGAACTGAAAAGTGCACCCCCATCAGGCTGTCCCCTGCCTTGTGCCCTGAGTACCCTGGGACAGGCTCCAGACTCCCTGCAATCCTGTGTAGGATAAGTGGTATGGAAAATGGATGGATGGATAGATGGATGGAACTAAAACGTGCTGGGCAATATGACTACAATCAATATTGTGAAAAAGTATGTCAAAATACTCTTCTGAGGTATCGCTGACATTGTATAACATTTTTGCACATTTACATACTTAAATATTTGCATATTTGCAGTACTTGCATATTTAAATACTTAAAGTCTTAACCACTGAGCCACCACAACAAACACAACAAGCATACACTGATTCAATGCAATCTTTTAGTGTGAGTTAATTCAGTGATAGAACTGGCTGAATCAATGTAAGCTAGTTGAGCTAAGTGTGGTGGCTCACTGGTTAAGGCTTTGAGTTACACTTTAGAAGGTCTGCTTTCAAATTCCAGTATAGATCCCTAATGAGTAAGACAGAAGTGACAGTAGCACTGAAAAACTTCTTGAGAAGGTAGAAAGCAGAATCAAAACAGAAGCCCTTACTGTGCAACACCAGGTAGCGGCATTTTAAGTCTTATAAGTTAATAAAAAGACAAAATGTATATAAAGTATGAGCATAATGTGAACAGAAGTGTTGAGATGAGCAAGATTTCACACATTTTACAAACTCCAAAGTCACTCGGGACTGCTGCACTTCAATGGCGGTAAACCTGTGATGTAACGATATTTGATACAATTGCTCTGTGGAACTAAACACCCACAGCAACAAACGTCCTGGAGGCAGCCCAAGCCACAAATTAGTGATATGACCTGAGCCAAGAGCCGTCTTCACTAAAACAGCTTCTCTGTCACACTGTGTCATTAGAACTGACTGAGAAATGGATGAATATATAGAGACTGTCTCCTTCAGTCACAGCATTTACACAAATATTGTGCATGGGTGCTGTTTCAGTTGACATATTGACACATTTTGCGTCTGTGTATCTTCATCTTGTCCACAAATGGCACAGTTGTGAGCTATGCTTCTCTTGAAGCCTCTCTAAATCAGATGACGTGTTGTGCTCTTTGTTCTGTGCTTTCTGTTGATAATGATCAGCCTGTCAGTGTCTGCACACAAATATTCATCCATGCTCGTGTGTGTGTGTGTGTGTGTGTGTGTCTTTCTTCCAGATACCCCATTCCAATCTTCAGTTGGCAGTTGGCATGGCTACGAAGAGGCTTACAAACACCTACTGCTATCAGCACGGTGGAATAGAGGCTATAGGGTTGTTGGGGTTGTGTGGGGTGGGCTGCAGAGTCCATTCATTAAAGGGCCTTGGGTTGTAACTCACTATTTTAAACACAAACACACACATTCTGAGGGCTGTAAATCACTATTTGATATGTGTCCATGTCATACGCATTAATTCACCAGATGACAGTCTGCACTTTTGTGAAGGGTTAGAGGAGATAGGCGTCTTAATGTCAGTAACACTGCCAAAAATGTTAGGGAGACTTGTTCACTTTTAAAAATAAACAATAGCTTCAGTTTAGAAGTGAAAATGGGATAAAACACTGTGATTTTGCACTGCAGTGATCTATGTTTCAGACAATTCTTTAAACTTAAATGAGTGCAAATACTCACACATTAGGGATGCATGATATATTGTTGGCTAACTGTTATCACAGTACTGATCTTTGCGATGCTGATACCACAGAAAACAGCATAGTGCTAATAAGTACTTGAATAAAACTTTTATCAGTGTGAGGGTACATTTACACGACAACGATGTACTAAAAAGAGAAAAGTTTTTCCTTTGTATTTTTGAAAAGTTTCTCGGACAGACTACAACGTTGTCAAAACAATCCCCGTTCACACGGATCCACGGAAACGGCTAAAAACGCTGTATTATGCATGCCAGGCTAGTAGTTGGCGATGCCACTTTGTAAAGAAACACTACACGCCTGCGCACATAAGCATTCACATCAACGTGTAATATTGATTGGGTAAAGACTGCCCTATAAACAAATATAAGTAAACGGGGGAGCTGTGGTTTTTCTGCATAAAAAGCACAATAACGTTTGCATTTCTCAAACAATTTCAATGGTTTATGATCTATGTGGAGTATAAAAATGTTTTGTCTCTAGTTACTTAGAATCTCGATAGTTAGACTTGGAAAATGATTCATAAGGAATTATCCATAAGTCATAAGGAATTGTGAAAACTCATGCTTGCCAAGCATAGATTTGGCTTATTTTTCTTGGTTAATAAATGCTGAGACATCCCTAATGTAATATAATGTAATGTACATGAAATGTCCATAAAAGTTTTTTCATTGTGGAAATAGATTTTACTGTCTTCAACCCCAGCTTTTAGCTTTTCTTGTGCTCCAGGTCAGAATTCTGTTAACAAAGCTCGTTCATTTCTAAATACTGGGGAAAAAAAATCGCTGGAGAAGCATCAATAAACTCAAAATCTTGAGCAGTACAAACACAGTCCTGTAGTTCTGAGTGTCTCGCACATTGCTTTGAAGTACTCCCGTGCATGCCTATAGACTGAATACATAATACACATGCGAATGACGTAAACGTTTACACAGATTCCCATTTTAGTACGTTAACACGGAGACGATAATGGTATCGTTTTCAAAAACTTGCACTTTGAAACCTGTTTTCAAAAGTTTGTGTTTTCAGGCCCCAAAACACCGCTGTCATGTAATTGAACAGCCAAAACATATAAAAAATTTTCCGTTTTTAGTTGAAAACGTTGTCGTGCAAACGGCCCCTGAGCTTAAATAAATAGTGACATTAGTGTGATCCAAAAAAATGACTGGTTGAAATGAACACTAGTCAGTCTATAACCATGACACAACCCAGGGTTCACCAGAGTGTTTTAATACTGTATATTCCAAGTAAAATAAAATAGCAATATATTTTTGTCCCTAACACACATGCACACCAGCACATGTACCCTCACAGGGACAATAACAATGGGGCATAATTGACCATAAGAATGGACTGCGCTCTTTTGCAAAACGAATACAAAACTTGCCTAGCTTCATCTGTCTCAATACTACAAACAAACTATCTGTGTGGCTGATTAATTGATTAATGATTAATTAATTGATCTGATTAATTACCTCTATTATCTGGACAACTTTGCAGCATCTGGGCACAAATAATTCAGGGGCATGAGTTCAGCTACCACAGTGAGATTCACAGACACACATTTTGTGAATTTCCCACTGGAGAGAAATTAAATTCCTCCACGTCTCCTTCTGAACCAACAATTAGAAACATCTTGAATATAGTCAAATTTATCTAGTATTTCCTATTATAAGATTACAATAAACCTAACATATAATTACTAAACCCATTTCACTATTATCAGTATTATTTTGCCTATTTTACTAAACATTGCTTACTAATTTCTTGTTCTACTGGCAGAAATTATCCATCAATGGAATAAGAAAATATAAAACTTGAAATAGTAAAAGCATCCTTAAAACAGATGAATAATCTTATATTTAAGATTATAATAATCCCATAATAATAAAAAATTAGATAACTTTGCCCATATACAAG
Source organism: Ictalurus furcatus (assembly GCF_023375685.1). Lineage (NCBI taxonomy): Eukaryota > Metazoa > Chordata > Actinopteri > Siluriformes > Ictaluridae > Ictalurus > Ictalurus furcatus. Next base: position 19,209,497 of record NC_071267.1, read on the forward strand.
ATATTTTCAATTATGTCAATTGCACTGATATCAATTTCTCCAGTGTATTTTATTCTAATATTGTCACGTATCAAGAAACTCTGGACTCCACTTCCCATCAGCCACTGCACTGCTCTAGTTGTCACATGACCACCTGCACCTGATTCACGTTTTGGTTAATGAGCACTCATGTGTATATATAGTCCTGGTCTGCACTATGTGCTTGTCTTTCGTTGTTTTAGACCGCTGTGTTCCATGTTTCTTGATCTTGTTAGTTTATGTTTAGTTTTGCCACAGTATTATGTTAAGTTGTCTTAGACTCATGTTGTTTATGTCTCAGTGTTTTGTTTCATGCCACAGTGTTTTGTCAAGTTGTCTTAGTGTCTTTGTTTCTTAGTACGTTGCTTCAATAAACGTCATTATCTGCACCTGCTTCTGGCTCAACCACGATTCGTGACAAATATAAATGTTCATTACGTGTCATGTAACAACTGCAAAACACTATCCACCCTGCATTTGTATAAACAAGTTCATCAGGTTGTTAGAATTTCTAACATGGATTAATCCAGAACATAAGATGTGCCGTGCTGGATTGGAGAGATTACAGGTGCTCTGTAGTGTACCGTGGTCAGATTGCAACCGTGACGTAGACGTGACTGATGCACCAGGCTGCCCTGAAACAAAAGAGCCAAACAAAACAGAAACAAAAAAAGCTCAGGGACCTTGAAAAGACCATGACCTTTGAGCAACCCTTTCAAAGCTGAGAACTGAGCGTGAAGAAGGTGAAAGCTATCTGATCGCTGCACCTTCATTCCACGATCCCTAGGGACCTCGTGTCCTCTTTCTGAGGTTCTTAGGACCTCCTGTGTTCCAGAGTTGCATACCTGATACACGGTGCCTAGTTGCAGTGCATTGCTTCCGTGTTCTCCACTGCTTTAGGTAAGCCTTCTGCTGTCGGGGTAACACACAACGCTACACTTGCTGAATGAGGGTTTAAGCTGGCCACACTGGATTGGGGTTGTCTGAGGTCTTGACACTGCCCTTATGTAATATCAGGACTGAAGTTGAAAGGTAACAAGAGAGATGTGGGGTTATGAAAGATCACAGATGGAATTAAGTTTCTCTGTGACTTGGTTTGTTCTTTATTAACCTCCCCACCCTCAAAGTATAACATAATACCAGCAAGAGCTTGTGTCATTTATACCCCATATCTATTCCATATTTCAAGAGATACATCAAAGAAGAAACAGTAAAACATTTCCATGCATAATTTTTTTATATCTGAACATTTGAAGAAAAAAAAAACTATACTGAAACTATAAAATACTGAAAATAACTTTTTCAATACAAGGTCCACTGATACTGTATATACACCTACACTTACATTAAACACACACAAAAAGAATTATCTGTAAAAAAAAAAATAATAATAATAATAATAATAAATAAATAAATAAATAAATAAAAGCCTGTCTAATGGGAGTATTAGATCATATTAGAGTTACTGGGGATGGGCCGGTTGAGAGGACAGAGTCTTGAGTTGTAAGTTTAACAACGAAGGCACTTTCACTAGCTGCACCTGCACAGGTCAGTGCACTGTGTTGTCTAGGGAGGCAAACTTCTAAATACTAAACTAGTCCCAACATGCCTGCTGACATATAAAATTAACTGTGGGGGTAATCAGTTGATAAAGATAATTATCTCTTTCTAACAGTAAATCTTCTGAGACCAGCAGTGAAAGAGGGTATCTTTGCGTTCAATATTTACCCTAACTCAAGCAAAAATGTTTGTCTGGTAGAGCTAAAGAAACACAGAGTTAACAGAGCAACAAATTATGCTATGTGTTTAATTGATAATATTTGTGCATTTTAGATATGGAGAGACTGAATAAATGCTACTATCTGGATCTGGATCTGGATGTGCATTTGATTTGTGCACCAACTATTTGAATTAGGATTTCAACCAGTGGGCATGGTTTTGGTTGGTTTGTTGGTTGGTTGGTTAATTAAATTAAATATGAAATCTACCCCATGCCCCTAGAAATACCGGAAAGCACTCTCAGGATGATCTGTGAATTCTGGCTCTGATAGTTCCTCAACCTCATTTGAGGACAGTTTTTAATCCCACCCACACAATTATTATTTTTGTTTGTTCCTGCTCATGATATTTTCTAACACAGTGGTTTTCAAAGTGGGTGCCCGAGGGGCCTCAACAATTTGGTGTGAAAAATAAATAAATACATGATTTTTTGTATATATATATATATATATATATATATATATATATATATATATATATATATATATATGTATATATATATATATATATATATATATATATATATGTAATGTAAAGATGTAAGATGTAATTATTAATAAAAAGGGGGGATATATACAGAAGTCTGTATTTTTAATGTGTTTTAAAGACATCTTGCAAAAGGGGGGCCTCGGTCAAATGTTAATGCCATTTGGGGGGCCTTGCCCTGGAAAAGTTTGGGAACCCCTGTTCTAACATATTTAGTTAGAGAAGTACATACATACAAAGTGTAACTCCTAAGATTTGCACCATATGATCCCTAGAGGAGACATGCATTGTTAACATCATTATAGCTTACGTGATCAGCATTAGGAAGCAAGGTCAAAGTTGACTGTGTGTCCATGACATAAAGGTCAGCATTGCACAGCTATCTAGTCTAGTAGCCAATTACTGACACCATAACAAACATGCCGGCTCCAAGAGCTCCAGACAGTTTAACAGCTCTGTGTCCATGTCTTCACATGCTGCTCATGTTGTTCTTTTTTACTTAATTGACTGACTTCCTGGCTAAACCCACAGAGGCATAAGAATGTGGGAGAGAACATTTTTACATGTCACATGTATCATAATATCTCAAAGGCCTCATTCAAAATATAGTGTTAGTATACATTAAATCTTTACACCATACCCCTCCCTGTTGAATTCTCAAATCTGACTGTCAAAAGGTGTTGATTACTTTCCTATAACAGCATGGCTCTGACAGTAGTGGCATCTGCAAAGCAAATCACAGGTTTATATTAATGCACTCATTCTAGGAGACATGTTTTCTGTGAGGATATATTTATTTAACATTTTTTTGGAAGGAGCCTCCAGAGTCAGTGCTTCGTAAAAATCAGACATAAAACTATAATGTTTTCCACCATGGGAAAACTGTTATAATGCAAGTGACATGAACTAACATGTTTTGTAAACATTCCACAACATTAAATGTAACTATAAATGGATAAAATGCATGACATGTTGTTTAACAAATAAAAAACAGCCATGATTAGCAAACTGCTTTGGTATAAGAGGAATAAAACACTTCAGGATGTGCTGTTAAAGGAAGATAATCAACTTTGGGCCGCATCATTCATTATTCCTTCTATAATAAATTCTACTATCAAAATTGTAGCTGTCAGTCCATACAAGAATTTTTTTATGATTGTTGCAACTAAAAATGCTTAATTTTGCTGTGGCCTTTTTTCAAAATTTGACGAGGTTTTGTGCTCTTTTGCAGACAACTAATTGAATTGGCGAAATTACTGTTGTATGAAATTGTTTTGCACGGTCTTTCACTGTGATGTTTATTGGTAAATAGTTTAGTTGTACTCATGTTCAACGAACATGAACCGAAGACAGCTTTGGCTGAATGTGCACTGTGATGACATCACATCTTGGCCTAAATCTGCTGAAGAAATGCATAAGCTCTGCCAAATATTGCAGATATTGCAATATTTCATCCTGCATGGACTATAAGTTCAATTCAATTCAATTTTATTTGTATAGCGCTTTTTACAATAGACATTGTCTCAAAGCAGCTTTACAGAAATATCAACATGGTATACAGATATTAAAGGCGTGAATTTATCCCAACTGAGCAAGCCACTGAGTGGCGACGGTGGCAAGGAAAAACTAGATAAGATGTTTTAAGAGGAAGAAACCTTGAGAGGAACCCGACTCAGAAGGGAACCCATCCTCATCTGGGTAACAAGTAGAATAAGTCTATTCTGTAAATGGTGTTTGACACTGTCCTATGAAAATTGGCATAGTTTTTCATTTTTGTCTTTGCTACCAGGCCACAGTAACTTAATGCATCTCTCACAGCTCCCATCAATGGACTTAAAGGAGGAAATTATGGGGAAAACCCCCAGCATTGTTTCATTGTTCTGAAGCAGGAAGTGGTAAAATGACTACTTATCATACTAAGGATGAATAGCTGCAAAAGTGTGTGCACGTGTAAATACCCTATAGTAATACTAATAAGTATTCTAATCATCACTAAGAAGGTGTGAAGTGTGCTGGGAGCGTATTAAGAAGGGCTCATCTGGCCTTTTGCAGAAGTGTGAGACAAATATAAATGCAGAAACCTGGGGGTGTTTTTTGTTGTTTTTTGTTGTTGTTGTTGTTGTTGTTTTAAAGTCTTTTAAAACCAATTCTGCTGTTGTATCTTTCTCCAAATGTTTAATGTGTGGTTTGTAAAACCATAGAGTGAAAGGAGATCTTACCTACAGAAACAGAGATCTTCTCTACAAAACTGGCCATCATTAATTAGTGTACGAATACTTGAAAAAAATACACTCCATCTCAATGGACAACAGTGGGGAGTGTTTGCACATAGTTGCTAATTTAAACAAAGAACCATGTTGTGTAAGTCATACACGCAGGACTGTTTTTGTGGTCCTGTTGTTTTTGCTCTCTGAGGTCTCTGGTGTGTATGTGGCCATCACAACATCTCTCCATTCTTTCTGCCCTTCTCCCTTATTCTCTCTCTCTTCCTGTTTGGTTGAGCAGAAGGCGGCCAACCTGGGGCTTGGGTAAATGCATTAATTAGTCACGCAGAGAGAACAGCCTAATCCATTAAATAATACACTGGACATACAGTTGGTCATAAACACCCTGCCAATACAATCTAATTTTATAATTGATCATTAGTGTAGTATATAACGCAAGTAAATAAGGAGTTCCACTGATTTTTTTTTAATCCAATATAATTCACTCACTGAGGAGTAAACACTCATGTAGATTGTTTTGAAGAAAAAAGGTAATTGATGAAAAACTTTAAAGTTTTTTTCCCAAAAGTTATAAAGTGATAGATGTTTGTTCACCTAAGTACCAGTGAAGCGTCTCAGGTTCTATATGTAATACCGATATAAAATGAAATACAGTATGTAATATCAGCCGTGATGGCCACATACACACCAGAGACCACAATGGCCCACAAAAAATTCTGTAAAAGTAACTCTTATACGCTGTATAATCTCTATTTATCAATTATTGTAACAACACAAAATTATGTGCTTGCATGCAGTGAATGATTTGAATGATTTTATCTTTTTTTGACTCAAGCAAATTATGCTGACATTGCAAAAAGGTTAAAAAGGTTTTAAGTTTAGGAACATTTGGTAAATGGCACACTTATATAGCGCTTTACACTGTGTCTCTTTTCACCCATTCGCACACACACCAATGGTAGCAGAGCTGCCATGCAAGGCACTAACTTTCCATCAGGAGCAAATTGGGGTTCAACGTCTTGCCCAAGGACACTTCAGTATGTGGAGTCACGTGGGCCAGGAATCGAACCGCCAACCCTACGATTAGTGGACAACCTGCTCTACCACCTGAGCCACAGCCGCCCAGGTTTAGAAACCAAAATGCTCTCAAACGAAGTCTATTTTTCTGTGGGCCAGTAGCTCCTTCAGTAACTTCATCTCTCCTTCAGTCTACCTGCTAAGTGTGCACTCTGAGTTTATCTACTACAAGCCAACCTCACTGTGTCCCTTGTTACACCATGCCAACACCATCAAATAAGTGGCTTCATCTCAAGTGATACCATGCACCAATGCCTGTTGTTTAATCACTCATTAGCAAACAAACTCTTGCATCACTAAGCTCATGTTAGTGAACATTTTACTCTTTTGTCCATAATGATACTGAGGAAAAAATAATGTATGTTCAGATCAAAAAGTCACCTTTATCATTATTTTATTCACTCCTCTTCAGTAACTGAACACACACACACACACACACACACACACACACACACACACACACACACGCACACACACACACACATTCACATGCTCATTTGCACCTAGGGGTAATTTCCACTTACTGCATGTTTTTGGGAGGTGGGAGGAAACCAAAAAACCCAGAGGAAACCCACACAGCCACAAAGAAAATCTCTCAATCAGATATCACCCAATGATTAAATAAGAGCACTCATCAAGGATGAATGTTCAGATAATCATAGGCAGTTGGAGAGTTCTATCAGAGACTTCCTGAGAGGGGTTTATATGCCAGGAGAAGCCTCTTTAACTCCCCTCAACTGTTACATCTTTTCACTAGAGCCCAACTTATCTGATTATGAGTGGGTGAAAGAAGAAAAAAAGAGGGAGAGAGGCTGTAGTGCATAATGAGGACAAATTTTGCAGTCCACTCTGAGGAACCCCCCTGCGGCTTTTTTCAGACGTTACCAGTCTATTAATGACTACATATTAACCTGGTTCCCCTCTCTCTCCAGGCTCCTTAAATTCACTAGCAACTTTTCCTAACCTGGTTTTAATACTGTCAGGCCTCCAACAGAGTGTTTATATTCTTGGCTTTAAGTAGCTCCTGTGAACTTACCCTGGTACTCTGAGAAGACTATTCCTGCCAGAAAGCTCAGAGAAAGTTAATAAACAGTCCATAATTGTTGCAAATAATAACAGCTGTTCTTAATCCATTTTCAACTGACACAAGAACAGAGATGCCAAGGTAGTGGTAGGAATCCAGGTTTTGAGCTAAAGAGCTGTGGAAATGCACCACCCATAATAAACAACAAACAAAAAGAGAACTCTGCAATGAAGGACATTTACAGAGAAGCACGGGGAAACGAAGTGCAGTCAAACCATAAAAAACACAATACCGAGAGTAAACCTGTAAATGCTCTGGGTCTAACTCTCAGCATTTCCCTGGCCCGGAACGAATCTAAATCATGCCTGTTGAAGGCCGTTTTTGTTTGCAGTGCTATTCCTTGCTCCAGCTCTGGGCCTATTCAAACACCAAACCTATAAAAGTCACCACACACTATTTGGTGAGACTCTTCGTTCAGCCCTCGCTGGCCCAATTTGTGACAAGTAATTATTATCCGCTCCAAAATATGCCAGGCCACAACAGCACGGCCATTGAGCAGAGACCCTGAGAACATTTGGCCAGATTAAGAGAAAAGAAGAGGGCTTTCAAAGGAACAGGCCAGAATTAAATTGGAAAAGAACTTCTTTAATCGGAGTGGACAGATGACTGCCGGTCCTAGTGGCAGTAAACTGGCTCCCTTTCTGCTCAGACTTGCTCTCTTGCTCAGTATTGTCCACCTCAAGGTGAACGCAATTTGAATCTGCACTCAGAAACAGGAGGAGCTGAAAGACGGCAGAAACCGAATACAGATGACTCGGAAAGGCTGCTTTGCTGCCTACAAAGGGAGGAATTTGCCACGTTCTCAGGTAAAGTTCGTGCTGAGTCCAGATGAATACAGTTCTTTGTTTTATGGCCAAGATGTGTGAGATATTTCTGTCTATTTGTCTTCACTGTTCTCTCTGTGTCTGTCACTTACACACTCAGCTTGTCCTTTTTCAGTCCAAATTTGACTGTAAAATTACTTGTGCTCGTGAGTGCAGGATATGATGACCCTTGAGGAAATTATGCTCAACCTTTCCAAACTATATGCAGATTTATTTCTATCAGAAGCCCAGCAGAATTTGGGCTGACACAATACCAAACAAACATCACACAATACCACAAAGTTTAACAGTAAGTCATTGATGAATCTTCACTGTGAGAATGTTACAGGTGCAACGTAGTGCACTCTGGATCTTTAAACTTTCATAAGGATCAGATAGTGTTTGATGTTTCCAGCCCTTTCTCTTCTCCTCCTCTCTCTGTCTGTCATGTCCATCAGAACGGATGCCACTGTACGAGGGGAGGAAAAAAGAAAACAAACAATGCCTCTGACCTTATCTACGGATCACCATGACAACGAGGCCTCCCTATAAACCATTCCTCCTCTGTATGTGCATCTGTATGTGTGTGTGTGTGTGTGTGTGTGTGTGTGTGTGAGAGAGAGAGAGAAAGTGATAAAGAAAGAGAGAGAGAGAGAGAGAGAGAGAGAGAGAGAGCACAGTAACCCTACTGAGGACTACCGTAAACACCCCCCAAAAGCAACAGGATATCAGTCACACACAATGGCACAATCTCCAAACCCCATCCACTGTGTTTACAGCTGTCAGTCACCCAGTCACACCTGTCCTTTAAAGCAGCCCATCAAACTCTGTCTATCACTGAGGCATATTCTGCTAGTGCATGGCTTGGGTATGAATTTAGTTTCAATGAAAAGAAAGAAGGTTCTCCTTTTGGTTTGTATTTTAATGATGGTCGTCCATATGTTTTTAATATAACACCAAGCTCTCTTGCAATGCTGCTTCAACTTCTAACAAAATACAGAAAATATCTATAATTAAGTACATAACTGAAGTACATTGATTCATGGTATTACTCAATTCAGTGTTTTTTTACCACATACCATTAGTCTTGGGGAGTAATAGAATACATGTAAGGGCGTTACATAAACAGGATACAAAAAACTGTAACTGTAATCCATTACAGTTACGTCAAAAAACAAAGTAATTAGATTACAGGTACATTTTGTAAAAAAAAAAAATGGAATTCTATTAGGATTACAAATTTTTTTCATTTAAAAGAAATTTATATTTTGACATAACACAATACAGACAGCCGCTTGATTATAGTTCTGGTTCTCTCTTGCCAGTCATGATTCATATGAGCAACCTCCTGGTGCATGCGCAAATATATTTTGTGCAAAGTTAATTTGGCAGAATTCTGACACAAACTGAAATGCTTTTGTTAGGGTGACATTACGTCCTCTTTTTCGGACCTTAAAAAAGTGTCCGACCGGGATTTCTAAATTTGAGATAATGTCCAAGATTCAGTTTCATTATGATATGCTTATGGTCTATACTGTATCATGTATGTGCATATTTGTGTTGCTTTAACCCGTCTCTGTAATTCTCGCCTTCTCGCACAACAATTGGTCGATTATAAAAGTCTTGCAGCAACTATTGGCCAAATTCCTGCCTCTCGACCATTGGCCTACTCTCAGCGAACGTGTTAAGGTGAAGAGCTGTTGTGTACGGCTTCAAACAGTTGCGTGACAATAGCAGCAAATGAAGCCGTCCTGAGTCCAGAGTCGAAACAATGTCCACGCCCATATAAGGTCATTTTTAATTTCATGTTATCACATTGCTTCGTATTACACGGCCATTAAAATGTGTCAATGATGGCTGAAGGTTCACTCGTGGCATCTAATATTTTATTTTATTCCATGAGCATTCAAAAGAAAGAAAGAAAGAAATGTAATACATAGGCAGAGTGAAACCAATTTTATTTATATATATATATATATATATATATATATATATATATATATATATATATTTATGTGATGCTAATGGTGTGTCTTTCTCAGTGTATTAAAGTCTGCATTCATAATAACACTGTTTTGAACGCTGTTAAGACACTGGTAGAAAAAAAGGTGTCCTCTTTTTGGAAAACCAAAATATGTTCACCCTAACTTTTGTGATGTAATGTTACCCCCATCAGGGACAGTGATCTTTTATTTATTTATTTGTTTGTTTGTTTAATTAAAACAACTCCAAACATTGAACATATTTTAAGCTATAAAATAAGCTCTAAATAAAAGTATTTTAGATCATATTTATTTTCTCTTGACTTTATTTACATATATGACCTTGAAGTAATCCAAAAATAATCAGATTACATTACTTTCATACTGTGATACTTGGATTACAATACTGATTACATTTTTTTATGAAGTAATTTGTAACTGAATACATTTTTAAAGTAACCCTCCCAACCCTGTATGTCATCATATACCAATGTACTATGGCTTTACATGTGTGTGTGTTAGTTAAAAGGAATAGTAGAGAATTTGTTACATTTATAAAATTGTCCTTTGGTGTGACTTCATTTTATTTATTTATTTTAATGTCATGTAACCATTGTATTGTGGAGGATTATTCTGAGTGACATTTTGTCACTTTGCAATTTTAAAACTATGTCTTTTCCTGTAAAAGAGAAATATGAACAGTATTATATGGACATATAGTACAGTATTTATGCCCATGTTAGAGAGAGTAGGTTGAGACAGATGCGAGTGCAGTTAGAGTTATTTATTAAACGACTGGCAGTCAAATCCAAATCATTAGGCAAAGTCAAAGTCAGGGAACAGGCAAAGGTCAGGCGATCAGCAATCAGCATTCACAGGGAAACTTCAGAACACGAAAACCAAGAAACAATCAAAGTCAGAAACAGAACAACAATCACAGAATCAACGGCAACAATTATTGTTTGTGGCTTGAGAATCTGGCCGCATCCAATTATCCCTACTACCCTACCATACAGTAGGCGAAAAGCAGTACGCCAAAGGAATAGTATGTCAGAATTCTCAGTAATCATAAAACAGTAGGTGAGAAATACCGAGATGACTTACTGCTTCTGCCAAGATTCTGCAATACAGAACCAATGGATACTATGCTATCCCATAAGGCAACAGGACTGGTGCAGAAGAGCTGTCCGAATCAAAAATATCGGAATGCAGCATGGCTTGTTTGAAGTTGTAGGTCACATGACAGTGTTAACATAGTGGATATAGTATGTCTGGATTGTATTCATACTACACATATACTGAGCAGAACGTACTGTATCAACAGCCAAGCAGTAGCTGCTGACTCAAGAGTAGTAGGTACCATCACAGTACAGATTTTAGACACAGGGTCTGTTTTTAAATGTTTGGGTGATTGGGAACAGGTGAATGCAATCAGAAGTCCGGTGATTGGGAAAGTATCAGCAGTAGTGGATTCTGGGAAGTGTAGTAGGGGCATCCATGTCTGTAGGCCGCGGTGCGTTCTGGGAAACTGAGTTCATCGATTGAAATATTGAGCATTTTAATAGTGAATAAGGTGGATACTATAGAAATTCATATTTTTCAATATGTTTAAATATTCATCATTGATACTTTTAGAGCTGAATATGCATATTATTGCAAGGAGGGTAAAAAAAAAGTTTATAACTTGGGTTGTTTTTTGCTTTTAATTTTTTTCCCGAAATAAAATAAAAACAAAAACATTTAATAATACTGTTTACAGTACAATATTTATAATACTGGTATCTAGTCGATGGCACAGTTATATGACAGGTAAGTAAGAGCTGACCCATATGATGGAGCATCTTGTATTTTTACGAAGCTCTAATAGATGCACATGCCTTATCTCACGCTTGAAGACCAGAACTTACCTGTGTGACATTACACATTGATGATGCATATCAATGAGGCAACTCAGCACCTTGCTTGTTTACATTACCACTCCTTTCCATTATCCTTCCACATGACATTTAACAGCTAATGGCACCGTCAACCCTCTATATAAATACAAATGCATCTGTTGGAAAATTCATATCTACAAAGTACTATCATAAGCATATGAGATTGCCTACTGTAAAATAGTTATATAAACAGCCATAATAAATTTATGAAGACTAATAGACAAAAGCTGTCATGTGAGTAACACATCAATAAAAACTCAGTCATGTCTATGACAACATCTGATTGGGGGATCGTACAGGAAAACCATAAGGCAGCTTTATAACTCCTCAGAGTCGGCATAGGCAAGTCCTTGCAAGTCTGGGGTTTCCGTAATTAGGAACATCTTATCATCATTGGAGGATGTAGTTCCACAGGTATTCTGCATTTACACCAACATAATTAGAATCCTATTAAAATCCCAAACATCATTAACAAGTGCTCAAAGGTATTCTAACTAACACCAACCCCAAACCCTAACATCAAAATGATCTCAAAAACAAATCAAATGTATAGCATGAAAGTATGAAGACAAGCTTGTGCCAGAATTATGACAGAATTACGACGCATCCTGCCAGCGTTGTGTGCTGCTCAGGTGCAGTGAAGCAGGTGGCTGCTGTCTAATCCCTCTAAAGCTCCAAGGCTGAGCTCAGACTCAAGGGGCTTATGCCCTCAGAGTTCTCCCTCTTGGGGAAAGAGTAGAGTGTGTTGCCTGTAAACGAAGTTAATCTGGCTCAACCTGCCTGAAGATGTGCAGAGCCATATGGTACATGTTGCCTACACTACACTCATGATGTTTTGATCAGTCAGCAAATCTGGCTAATTGATTTTGATTAAAAGGTGGCAGGATATGAGGGTGGGAGTACTGTGTGCTCTATTGTGTTGTGTGTGTACATTTTACAATTTCATTTACATTACATTACATTTATGGCATTTGGCAGACGCCCTTACCCAGAGCGACTTACATTTTATCTCATTTTATACAGCTGAGCAGTTGAGAATTGAGGGCCTTGCTCAGGGGCCCAGCAGTGGCAGGTTGGTAGTGCTGGGATTTGAACTCAGGATCTTCCGATCAGGAGTCCACTGTCTTAACCACTGAGATATTTCAAAAATATTTACATTTCCATGAATATGAATCTGTGCTTGTGCTATCTTTGAGGCATTTTTCTGAGTGATTATCTGTATGTGTGTGTGTGTGTGTGTGTGTGTGTGTGTGTGTGTGTTTGTGTAACTGAGAAATCATTGGGATCACAGGTTGTGTCTCTCTCCGTCACGTCCAATCATGTGGTTGCACAAACACAATGCAAAACCTATAAGCCCTTGTGTGTGCTGCTAATCGCTGCAAGCAAAACCCCGTCACCTCTCACATAACCTGTTTGCCTTGTGGACTCTTAAGCGCTCTGATGTACACAAACTGCCCCAGACACTGTACCAACACAAATACACTACGTAATTAAAGTAGGCTCAGGACACGTCTCAGATCCTTAAGTAATATGACCATTTTTACCTCAGAGCATGTGCATATCTATTTAGAGACACAAAGTGTTTTCGAACAGAGACAATAAGTAATCATACTAAAGCATGTTTGATTGATAATACTGTTAAGCCACTGCAATATTATTGCTTATAATCACAAACTTTAATACATATAGTAGTGTAGATAATGTGTATAAACTGTTATTAAAGTGACCATGTGTCTGTTTGTCAATTTTATTTTTTTGTGTTTTTATTTATATTAATATAAACTTTACTAATAAACAGGCACTGACATATAAATGTAAGATATTAGCTAGCCCATTGAGCAAGCACAAACTCTGATGTGCTGCCCAACCCCATGTTTCTGTTGCCAGGAAACTGATTAGGCTAAATATATAATAACATATCATGAGCTAGATAGCTACATATATTAAGGATATTAATATAGATTGAGGGAATTGAATGAGAATATGATTATTATCCTCATGTTTGCACTTTCAACAAAAAGGTAAGGCTATGCACACAGCATACAGCTTTAAATTATGGTATATTTTGTGCATTGAGTCTATACGGTATAAAAACATCACAATTTTTGTGATTATAGCTGCCACCCACATGAGCACTTTACAGTAGATATTGTGACTGATTCTCTTCAAATGATATTGAGCTTTGAATTATGGTATATTTTGTGTATGAGCCCATTTGGTAGTGAAATGCATGCCAAATTTTAAATGGTGTGCATTATAGCTGACACCCACATGAACACTTTCAGTTGGTTTTATGACTGTAAGTCATTCTCTTCAAATGCTATTGAAGTTAGAAACGTCCCTTAATTTGCAAATATCGAATGTCCAACGTCAAGCCAACTTTATGCCAGTCTGTCCCCCCTCGCTTTTAAATCGCTTATGAATGCCCGTGCGGCTATATTCATTTCACTCCCGCTTTTGAATTAGCGCCACTTCAGGGGCAGCAATTGCTTTAATGGTGGGTTCATTATTATTCTTAATGAAAAACACAACAACAACAAAACAGTATAATGAAAAACTCGCTTTATATTTATATTAAACCAAATCTTCTGCCATCATCTTGTCAGTCAGCTCGCCTCACTCTTCCTATCAGTCACGTGATAAATAAAATCTGACTACTGCTGATCTGTGCTGCAACTCTGACTCATTTGGCTCATGGTGAATTGAGCAGACGTGTTCAGTTTTTAATTGTAGCGTCCGTTTTCACGCTCAAAAAACAATGTTGTCAATGAGTCAATCAGACTCATGCTGGGTGTGTGTGGACAGCATTTACCGCGCGTTTTACAAATCATGATAATCGCGTACAGTTTTGATGATAATTAAATGTGACATGGTAATACTAACCATCTGAAAATTTTATCATGGTTTATTGTGAAACCGGTAACTGTTTCATCCCTACTCCAAACATTACTAATCAAATTAACATCTTGTCTCCTCTCTATGCTGCTACTTAACCATATGACTATAACAACATAGCAACAACCATTACGCATGACCAATTATTTTCAAACCTAGCATCATCCTTGTCAGTACTGTCATTATCAATCGCTAAATTACCGCAAGTAATCACAGCTGTGTGAAAGGATTTATTCCCATAGTGTTACCTAAATATAACTCAGACCCCAGAGCTTTGCACTCTTTATTCCACTAATAGCGGTAATAATCAGCCCTGACCTGTAGACAGCATCGTTGCACAACGGACACTTACATAGCCTCTGGTCATGTGTTAAATATTCCAGTCAGAGACCTTAGGTTACCTCTGATATATTATTATCCAGACCTTTAATACAGCTTGAGACCTTTCAGTGGTTGAGCCACAATCAGGCAAACACTTAAATGTATCAGATAATGGCTTCGGGTCCAATGGTTGCTTTACAAACAGTGCTTTCTCTTGTGTTGTGAAACAATATCTGAAAAACTCATTTATTCCAGCTGGTCCGTGCACTCACACAGTGTGTTCTGATTTAGTTCTCCAGTGTCATGATGACACAAATATAATAATTCAATAATCAAAAGAAAAGAGTATTTTCATGTCAACAACAACCAGCAGCTTAACCCTTTACAGTTCTATCTTATTCTACAGTTATTTATATAAAAGCAGATGATTCAGTCACTACTATGAATTATTCAGTAAATACAGAAAAAAAATAGGAAAACTAAGTAGTAACAACATGAGTGATGTATGTATACTCCATGAAATGGTCCAGGGAGTTTAAAGAGCTAAGCAGCAATTTGTAAAGAGATACATTTTTATTAGAAGACAGGGGCATTAGATGGACTGTTAATCATCTGGGGCTGAGCCCAGATTCTTCTCCATAAAAATCTTTTTAAGACATCATTCTAAATACACTGTTTTCTTGCATTTGAGGGCTAATTTGAAAATTGGACAGAAAGTTTGATTTATCATAAAACTTGCCTCTGGGTTCTCACTGTGTGCAGGACTACCAGACTGATGAAATCTAAAATTTTTTGTCTGTATCTAACACTAGGCTAGTTTGGTGTAGCAAGACAAGAGGAGGCAACACTAAGATATCATTGTATGGGTTTAGCTCCTACAGTGCCACGCAAAGTAGGTTCCTTATGCGCTGCTCATATCATGTTTATGTAAATTGGAACTCAGAGACATTCACACACCTTGTTTTCCTGCTCAGCGTGAGATGTTAGTGTTTCAGTTAAAGAAAAAATATTCAGGGCTACAGCCCCGACTGCCCGGGCCAGGTTTGTTTCATGCTCACCAACCTGTTATATAACAATATAGTAATTTATATACTGCAATTTTATAAGAGCATAGCAAATAGAATAATGTGCAGGGTGATGTTAGCAGACTGGGCCAGTCAAGCACATTTTACTTTTCATTCGTTCATCTTCCAATAGGTGGATCCATTACAGGGAATCATGTCCTCAAAGATTCACATCTAGGGCCAATCTAGCATTGCCAATCCTCCTACCAGCATGCTTTTTTTGAGGTGGAAAGAAACTGTCCATGCAGATACAAGGAGATTTGCAAACTCCACATAGACTGTAACTCAAGCTCAGCATCAAACCAGGGACCCTGATACTGTAAGGCACCACCCACATTTGACTTTTGGGCCTTGAAATACTTGGGCCATTTTCGGCTATATCTATGACATGCACAAAGATTGAGGCTTTCAATTGCATCTGAATACATATATACTTTTCTAACTTTTTCATGTCTTGCCAGTGATTTACAATGTGATTAAATTATCTGAGGTCACGCTGATGTATTCTTGTCTTCTTGAAACATGGCTACAGCCTGGATAGTGTTATGCTGGCCTGTTTTCCTCATACGACTTTGATCCTCTTGTGAAAGAACATCAACAGACTCCAGATAGAAACGCCAAACTAAACTCAAACTAAACTCAATCCCAAATCTTTTGTTCACTTTGTTGTGACAAGATGTAACATGTAGCAAACTATCTAATTTCTAATGGTGCATAAATATAAATCATGCATAAACATGACTTCAATAGAATATTCAAGTGGTTTAAACAGATATAAAGGGTTAGGATAGAAGTACGAGCAGTGTTAGTGGTTGTACCTGTTCTTATTACTTCTTTCGTATGACATCAAAGAAGAACCAACTCACAACTCTTTCATTGGTTGGAATTTCGTACAAATCAGGTTGCCAATACACACATAAGGATGCCAAACTCTTACCTGGTCATCCACTCTGTGGGCTACTATTGCAGCCCCTTCTTCTATCTCGACATTGCTCAGAGGCCGGATTCGCAAAGCCACCTAGGAAAGAAGCATGAACACAGCCATCATTATTATATAGGAAATAAAGATTCCCAGTAGAGAAACCTAGTTAAATAAACAAAATACAAATCATGATACGGAAATGCTGAAGCAAATAAAAATATCAAAGCATAATTAAAATTTTCAACTAATATATTTTTTTATGATTACCATCACCATAAGTCACCTTCATTTTGATAAAATCTAAATTCATTTTGAGGTATGGATCCAATACTGAATATTGCCTAATTTGGGCTATATTAGTTTAAGAAGCCACTCAATCTGTTAGACGGTCATTTAATTGGCCTGTACACTCTCTACATTCTCTCTAGCTGTTCAAAGGTGCTGCAATAATTGAGAGCTGCTCCAGTTCAGTGCTGCATGTAGAGGAAAAAGGGAGAGGCAACTGAACCAGGCAATGTGAATTATTCAGTCCAGGGTCAAAAGATTACTGGGAAACAACCACACAACTCTCAGAGGATGAAGATTCAACCCAGGTTTGACAACCTGATTTTGGTGTTGTAGAAACAGAGCCATTAGAATTGAGTACAGGTGCATAGGAAAGTACGAAAGCTTATTTAGATCTAAAATATGATATGATCGATGAGCGGCCACATAGTTAGTTGTAAAAAATAGATTACAATTACAGGGTGTTCAAAAACTCAGGAATCAATGAGAGTAAAACTACATATACTTAATTTTGTGAACACACGCTCTACAAGTTCACCATTATGCACTATGCATATCATGTTTTTGCTGCTGTATCATGTTTTTATGGATTTTGCTCAACATATTCCCATTGGTTCCTGACTTTTCAGACCCTGTATAATCCTTATGTAATAACATAATTGATATATGCGCTCAAGGTAGAAGTTGTATAGTTGTACATAACTAGGGCTAGGTTAACATCTTGTAATTAAACTCTCTGTTGTTGACACATCCATGCCTACACTCTGGAAAATGTCTTTATTCTCTTTGACATTCTATCTTCGTGATCGAAAGTTTTCGGCTTGTACATGCGCTATTAAGTTGCCTGCAGTTGCTCAGCCCATTGGTTCCCTGCTGTTTGTTAACAATGGCGCAAAGAGCTGATTTACATTTTTTAAAAGCAGGTCTGTAAGTGACTGATATAATCCAGGACTGCTAAAGTGATTGCATTTGTTGACAGAAATGCATAAGAGCATGGCAGCATAGCAGTCAGGTCAAGTTAACCTTTATTCAAAACCACAGAAGCTGACCCAAAGTGCATTACAGATCAATCAAACAAATAAACAATGACCGAGTTATGTATTATAATAATAATAATAATAATAATAATAATAATAATAATAATAACAAGAGAAGTAGTAGAAGAAGAAGAAGCAAAAGAAGAAAAATATACTTTTAAATACAGCATCAAGTAAAAGACATCTTGACTCATATGCCACTATGACAAGCAAAATTTTGCAATAACTGAAAATATGTCATCCCAATCCTGCAATTTGTATTTGGGACAGTTCTAACTAGGACTGGGTTATAATATGATGTCATAATAAAGTCGTGTTCATTCTCATCATGGAATATTAATGCAGAATAAATGAGGTTGGTGAAGCCTGGGTTGTCCTACTTACTGTTAATTGATGGTCCTTCGATTCTCCTGTATCCTTCATGGTGATATCACCACCTCCCGATCAGTCACTGTGTAGATCTGAGTCTCAGTAGAAAGGCAGAAGAATCAGCATCTGCGATGGCACCATGTTTCACACGACGATCCGCCTGCCTCGACTATTGCGTGAGGACATTCACCTGCCTGCACTGATCCTCTGCTTTTCAGTGCTCCAGTGGAGACACTGGTTATTAATTTATTACATATAGACAGTCTACGTGTCGTCAGTCTTTCTATCCCGTTCAAACAGACCAGTCTGTTCCCGTTCGTGTGTGTAAAAATGTGTCTCCGTGCTGTTCTCTGAGATCAGAACAGTGTTGTTTGTCCCCTTAGAGATGAGGAGTGAAGCCTCATATACCCACCGCGTCATTAACGCAGCAGAGGCTCAGCTCCGGTTCCTCGCTAGAACGTGCTCAGCTGTGATCACTGCGCCCCCTATGGACAAACAACGTTACTGCTTCTGCGTCCTACTACAGCAATTCATGTAAGGTTCAGTTTTAACCCAGGACACGAATCCTTCCATGAAGGAACCCCTGATAACACTTATTATTTTGATGGTGGAGTGGCTGGCCGCCTTATGTCCCAGGGCGCCCTCATGTCTGTTACCCTCTGGCTCGTTCCTTTAGTTATGCTGTCATAGCTAGTCTTGCCGGAGTCCTTTGCGCTCACTCAAAGTACATTGTTCTTAACCATTACGGGACAATAAGCATACCAAATCATTTCTCCCTCTCTTTCCCTCTCTCTCCCGTTCTCTTTCTGTCAGGCTACACATGATACTCCTGAGATACCAGTGAACCTGACTCCTTCTGCACTCCCGACCTGCCTGATCCATCCTGATGCCCAACTTCTGGTTGGAGTTCTCAATTGAAAGTCACATGCCGCTGCTGAGAATAGCCCCACACAGTGCAGTCTAAAGATCATTGAAATTACTGAGGATGGTACCACTTAAAAACTATAAAGATGGCTTTGGACCTCAATTCATATGAACAGTTATGCTGTGATGGCTAGGACTACAATTGATATGTCTGGTAAGGGAAGTGCACCATTTCTGACAAACATAACCTACAACATATTTTGAAAATGATTATAGATGACCATCCATGCCATCACAACTACACTCTGCATGAGCTCCTTTCCTGTAAAAGGCAGAATCTTCAGCACATTGCTACCCCCAACACCGACCTGGACTAAACAAGACCCTGCCCAGCACCACTGTAAGATGACCCTAGTATACACTTTATTGCATAGATAATGCACAGATAATGCTATTGTGCTGCTATAAGACACATATTACTACTGATCATTTTCATTTCTACCTTTCTCTATCTATTTTTCTATACAAATTGCATTATAGTAGAGAGTGTACAGTTTACAGGCAAATGTTTGCACTGGTTCTTTGCATCCAGTACTGTTCTGTTGCCTTATCTAATTAGCATGCACTCTCTTGAGTAATTATTGAATATTTTGCACTCATCTGACACTGTTGTGTATCTGCATCTTGTGTAGTCCTGTGTACTGTGCTACAGACAGTCTATACGAGATTTCACAGAGTTGTTTTTTTTTATTGTTGCAGCCAAAATTGCTTGATTTTGGCCGGGGGGGTTGGCTTTTTACAAAAATTGAGATGAAATTTGGACGTTTTTTGCAGAAAACTACTTGAATTGGCGAAATTGTTTTGCACGGAATATTTTTGTCTTTCGCAGTGATGTTTGTTAGTAAATGAGACCTTTTAGCTGTACTCATGTTTTACGCACGTGAAAGAGTGCTTTGAGTGAATGCATGTTGTGATGACGTCACATGATGCATCTTGGCCCAAATCTGTGGAAAATCGGCAGCAATTTTGATAAATTGCGAGTCCCTCCAAATGTTGCAGAGTTTGCTTGATTTTGTGTTCATTTCTGCAATCACAAAATTGTGAAATCTTGGAAGGACTGTACAGCATTGTTATGTGATCCTGGAGAAACAACATTTCATACCAATGTTATATGGAGGAATGGTAATAAGACAGATTGACTTGTTAATAATAACACTATGTTCCTAACACTAACATTTCCTATGAATTGAGTCATGTTAGTAGTTACAAAATTGTAGTAGAGACATCTCTTTATTCTGATTGGTTGTAAATTGGTGTTCAAGAGCCATCGTTTTTTAATTCTGCTTTCAGAGCCTGGGCACACAGAGACTGAGTTTTTCCTCTGAGCATATAATTTGCCAAATATGTCACCAAATTGCACTTGAAAACACTTACCCCTTTGATACAAAAAGTATTTTAATATACTGTAAATTTAAATGAATCTGACAAGCTGTGTTTTGTTGAGCAGGTGGTGTAAACAGTCATTCAGATTCATGGGGAGTGATAATGGAGAAGCTGCAAATGGGGGTCAGAGCACACAAACACACAAACTATTTCATCAAGTAGATCTGTCAAAATGTGTAAGGCACAATGACCGCATTTGTGTGGTTTATTTTCAAAATGGCCAGCTGTTACAAAGGAGCGGGACTCAGTAGTGGAAGGCGTTTGGAACAAGAGATCAGTATGTTTTCTAGCCATATAGTGAGACTTCTGACATTTTAAAACAAATATAACAAAAAAATTGTATATCACTTATATCAATAAAATATAGCCAGATTTTCATTAGCTTACTGTATATTGCAATTTGTCAAATCACTAGATGCAACAGTGAAATGTAACTTTAAATATAATGTGAATTGTAAATGTAAAATGTATTAGGAAACAAATGCAAGGGAAAGCTAATGAAGGCATATTGAATGAACCCACAGTGCTACAGTGAGTCAAAATTGTTTTCAAATTTTACCTCAATCAGTAGTTTATTTTTTATTTTTATTTTTTTTTACTTTATGCAGAAATGTCAAATGACAAACTCACCTATTGGATTGAATGCATTTTCTCACAATGTAAAACAAAAACATAATGTGTGATATACATTTTCTTTAATCAACCTTTGCTTGGATAAAAAATGAATCACTGTGTTAGCTGTGCAGTTCCAGCACTATTTGAAGTAAGAGATAAGCTGTGTGAGTGCTGTTGGTGAAAATGTGTTTCTCTCTATATTTCCATGATTGTGATTTGAAGAAAAAGAAGCGACGTTGTGGTGACTCTTCTTCTCACAGTTCCTCTTCACCATTCTCCTGGTTGAGTAACAAACATGGCAGTTTAGAAAATATCGAATAGAACTACTGTTCTAGACACTGTACAGTAATCGCTATGTTGTTAATGTATGTCCATCAAAACCTGTGTAGTAAGCCAGGGGCTCTTGTGCAAGTAGACACAAATAAAAATGGTCATCGACTAACAAACCAAATAAAGCTTATTGATTTTTCCTCCTTGTGCCTTACACAATGCATGTTCCACATAGTGCTATATATAGGCAATAGGAGGCTTATCTCAATGGAACAGGCCACGAAATCAGGGTGCAATCTGTCAAAGCTCCACAACCCAGGGCAAGTGCATTTCAAATGTTACTATGAGAAAAATGAGCGATATTAACAGAGGACTTTCCTGCGGCATAAAACTTTATTTTCTTTCTTTAACGATGAAATGATGCAATTCCTGCTCACATAGGTATTTGAATAATCTGAAAAATGCAGGTTATGGTTCTCATTTGACAGACATGGCACCTGATTTAATCTTGATGGAAAGTGCCTTTAAAGCTAAAATTTTAAACTGAAATTTCAAATTGAAACTTGCACGAAATAATGGTAAATAAATGGTCTGCACTTATATAGCACTTTTTTAACCTTAGTGGTTCCAAAGCACTTTACACTGTGTCTCATTCACCCTTCACACACACACTCACACACCAATGACAGTAGAGCAGCCATGCAAGGTGCTAACTTGCCATCGGGAGCAACTTGGGGTTCAGTGTCTTGCCCAAGGACACTTCGGCATGTGGAGTCATGTGGGCCGGGAACCGAACCACCAACCCTACGATTAGTGGACAACCCGCTCTACCACCTGAGCCACAGCCGCCCAATAACATGAAGATAACATTTTCAGTAAATGAATCAAAATTGCTTATTCCAATTTATACCATCTGAAATCTCATTGAAATCTCAATTCTGATTGAATAGAAGGTGTTGATTACTTTTCTACAAGAGCAGCTCTGACAATACTGCCAGACAAATCATAGGTTTATATTAGTGCACTAGTTCTAATACATTATCATTTCTATAGTAACAAATTGCACTGGGACTTGTATTGATTTAAAATGTTTGCAACTATTGGTATGGTATGTTTTCTGGTATGGAAAAGTCTTCAGGATGGAAAAGCTTTGTGGGTTTTTTTTTTTTAGTAACAAGCTGCATTTTCTATCTTAATTTCAAGAGATATAGTTAAGAATGATATAGGTGTGGTTTACAGCTGTTATAAGTGATATCAGGAATTAAGTTGTTTATCTGACATCTATGTAACTATATATGTAACTATAAATGGTTAAGTATGACGTACATACATATTTTATAAATAGAAAATTAACCCTAGTTAACTAACCCTAACCATTAGCATGTCAGCCATGTGAAGCAGATTGCACATCCTATTTTGTTTTATTGCTTACATAACAAATGTTTTGTAAGGAATTCCTGACCTTGTTTTCCTCCTTCTCTATTTTCTCCTCTTTTCCACTTTTCTTCATTTCTTCCTCCACCATCTCATAGAACTCTTTCTCTGCACGGGCCACCAGGTCCTCGGTGCTCTCCTCTCCCTCTCCGTTTTTGGTTTCTTCCTCCTTGCTCTGCTCTGAGCGGCTGCGCTCTTTCAGACGCATCTCTCTGTGTCGAGCCTCCAGAATCTTCTCCCGCTTTGTCTCCCGTTCAAACATCTGTCAGCATGCATACACTTACTGTATGTTACTTTTGAATTCATAAGCAGCACAAAAGATCAGCACAGAACTCTCTGGCATTAATGCCACATCATAAAGTACTATATTTCTGGACTAAGTCCTTGAGCACAATTTCATTGCTATCCTGACTTCCATCCATCCATCCATTTTCTGTAATGCTTATCATACAGGGTTGTGGGGGAGCCTGGAGCTTATCCCAGGGGACTCGGGGCACAAGGTGGGTGACACCCTGGACAGGGTGCCAATCCATCACAGGACACAATCACACACCCATTCATACACTCATTCACACTATGGAAAATTTGGAAATGCCAATCAGCTTAACATATATCTTTGGACTGGGGGGGAGGAAACCAGAGTACCTGGAGGAAACCCCCAAAGCACAGGAAGAACATGCAAACTCTGCGCACACATGTTAGAGGCGGGATTCGAACTCCAAACCATGGAGGGGCGAGGGATACTTCATGAGCCAGCTCTCCTGACATAGAGGAGGCCTCTACTGGATTTATTTTTAAAAATTTTAAAACTGTTTTGACATTGTAAAGAACTTACATAGCCTACATGAAAGAAAATCTAACAAAACATAAAATGCCATTTGCTTTCAGTAATTGGAAGAAAAAACATCTCTCTTTCTTAGGAATAAAATGTTCATGTATCGATATGTAAATTATTTTACAAAATATATTAATTGAGCATGTATTATTTGTTAGATAGATACTGTATATCCCACTTATGTAGGAACTGTGTGTGTGTGTGTGTGTGGGTTTGTGTCTCACTGCTGTAGCCAGCGCTTTCTCATTTTTCTGCAGGGTGCACAGGCCTGATGAGATCTCGAGGAGAGTAGCAGTGCCCAGCTGTGAGCCACACGCCAGAAAACGGCCGTTATCCTGCACACGCATGCTGTACAGAGCCTCGTCACACACCTACCATAAGCAGTACAAACTTCATCACTTGGTAGACATATACAGTCCTAAGTCAAAGGTAGAATCTTTTTTTTTATTCTACTGTTTAGGAAATAAGTGTCATTATAATCACCAATACTTTATAATAACTGAATTAAAGCAATTCAAATTACTGAAGTACTGTTTGATAAACAGGACTGTTTGATACATTTGGGTTAGGAGGTAAGACTGGGACAGAGTTGAGGCATCCTACTTTTAGAGTGAGTGTTGGGTCATTCTGCTTGAACAGGAAGTCCCATACGTCTAAAGTGCCATCCATTTTGACAGTGAAGAAGACTGAAGGTCTAACAGGGCTCCAACATCCATCTGACAGGTAGGCCATGTGATATCTGTATAGGAAGAGATAACAGAAATCATTTTTGCACCAAATGCACTGAAATTTGAAATATTTCCATCCCCATGTCCAAGCAAGTTGCATATATATTACTCAAACATCAATGTTACTGTTTTCTTCATGGAAAAAGAGAAAACAAGGAAGCATGCATGGAAAAACAAGGAAGCCTGGATACCAAATATAGCTGTGTGATGTTAAATACTTCATTACCATACTTTTTTTAGTATAGCTTCATTGACAAGATTAAATGATAAAATCGATGCCATTTGATTACTATTGAAACACACTCTAGGAGGCAGTTTTAAGAGGCTTCACTAGTCTGTGTAGTAGTAGTAGTTAGAGGCATTTACTTTGTCCACATGATGGAGGATTCTCTAATGTCCTCAGACCAAATACGAGCGGTCCAGTCAGCCACGGTCAGGAAGTTCTTAGGAAAGAACGGGTTCCTCTGCAGAGCGTATATAGGCCCATGATGGCCACTATACGTGCATACAATCTTCTCTCCTGGAGTTTTGGCTTTCCGGTTGCATGAGACCACCAGCCCCTGTTCCGTCCCAACCATGAACTTTGTGGGCTGGTAAAACAATAACTTCACATATTAATCCATATTTTTCATATTTATTCTCCATTTGCAATTCAGGATATAGAGGAGTCTCACCATGGTGGTTTCAAACTCCAGTGAGATGGCACCCAGTGCGTTTTCCAGCTTCCCCTTCTTGCTGGGGTCCAGCACCAGCCTTTCTGTGGGCTCACTCATCTTCCGAACATCCCACCACAACACCTGATCCAATACACATGTTTACATATAAGCTTTATACTGTAGCGGGGCAAAAGATAAATTAAGCATATGGAAAGAGAAGTGATTGTGTATGTGCACTGAGTCCCCCAACAGGCCAAGACATCACAGTAAGATGCCCTGTCATGCTATGATGATCTTCAGCACAGTGTTATAGGGAAAAACATGGTTGGTGAACCGCATCATGATGACACAGCTTACTGTGCTGTTACTATGCACTGACCTGACCATCAGTGGAAGCTGAGAAGAAGTCTGTGCCTGTCTTTGACTGCAGCCAAATGACTTTATACACCGGGTCTCTATGGCTGTGCTCAATGGCAGTCATCTCAACCGGCTGGCTGCCTTTACGTGTGTCCCAGTATGCTGAAGAGAAGCCACCCATCACTCAGTTGAGTCTTACGTTAAAAAATACACTTTAAATCTACAGCTATCAGCACAACATACTTCAATTAACATTAAAACAAACGTTAACATTTTTGTGCCAGACATCTAACCTGAAATTGCCTTACATATCAGTCTTACATAAGTAATGGCATTTTAAATTGAACTGCTGACAGAAAAAAAAGAAACATTTTCCATTAAATGTTCACTGAGAAATGAGCGTGCTTAGGGCAGCTAAGAGGAATCAGTCTCCCATAAAGTGTCAGAATTAATAGAAAATCAAACTAAAAGCAAAGGTTGCTCCAGGTTAGGCATTAAGACTGAAATGGGGTAACTTTATTATGTAACATGTTTACACCCAATAAGAGCACAATCCTAAAGTGTTTTATTACTCTTACACAACAGCATTCTGCAAATGCTAGCAATTGTTCTTTATTTAAGTAAGAACTTACACGGGGACCTGTTTGGTGGACACTCCACATAAACGCATAAACATTTACAAATTTGTGTAATTGCTAATTGTATGGTGAAATTTTCTGTGCTGAAAAATTTATTTAATATTTTTGGAAGGAGTGGCCAGTGTCTGTGCTTTGCAACAGACAGAGGTAAAGCTGTAAATTTGTGCTGAAGTTTTCCAACAAGGGAAAGTCTTTGACATTTCTCATTAACATGACAAGCTTCTTTTTTGTTTTATTAATTTAAAGAGAACATAAAAAAGAGAGGGTGGTGAGGCAATGACTGTTTATAGCTGGTGTAACATAAGACGCAGCAGGAATTAAATTGTATGTTGGATTTCCCATAACATTAAATGTAACTATAAATGGATAAAAATTATAACACCTTTCTTAAATTAATAAATGACCGTTCAGAATTGAGAATTCAACAGAAGTGCATCATAATATATAATATTACTGATTAAAAAAGCAGTGATAAGCAGTTCAATATAACTTGCTTCTGTCATGATAAAGATGTAGCTTGCTTGTCCTCACCAATTTGGCCATTGTAGCTTCCACCGACTAGGATATGCGAGTCTTTGGGGTTATACTCCAGAGAGACCAGTGGAGAGGCAGATTTCAGGGTCAGCTCAGGTTTATTCGGATTCTCTATACGGAAAAAATAATAATAATCGCAGAAAACACAGCAGGACTATTAGTTATAAAAATCGTTAAATTATCTCCATTGAAGTCATTAGACACGTCTGCATCATCTGTCTGTTAAAAACTGATTAAAATTTTAGTGTTTGATTACATGACATGCAAAATAGTTTGATAGTTTTCCTTAACAATCACCACAACCAAACCACAACCACACAACTGGATGTTTTTGCCATACCAATGTCCCAAATATAGGAGTCGTAACACATGTTTTTGCTGAATTTCTGAAACTCTAAACAGGAGTAAGCCACAGCAAGCTTGCGGCCGCCATCAGGGTGCCATGACAGACTGGTAGCAGTGCGTTTCACCTCATTCGGGTCTCTGAACACAGACGAGATCAGAGAAGGAGTAGAAAATTAAAGCCAGTTCTCATGCAATCTCATCTGTCACCAGGGTCTCATCCAAACAAGATCATTTCTAGCACTAGTTTTTGCCATTATGTTGTTATACTTATCAATTATCTCACCTGAACACATTGATGGTTTTGGCCGAGGGCTGCTCCTCCGTCTCCTCTACTACCTCCTCTTCCTCAAAGTACTCCTGATAGATATCAATGGCATTGTTCTGTCTGATACAGTCCTCCATGTGCTACAGTAGAGAGAAAGACCAATCTGTGATGGAGAGATCCACCAGTGCCCTACTCAAATTTGTCATAAATGACACCTTCTACTGAACGTGCAAAAAAATGTATCAAAGAAAAATGTATAGAAAAAAGATACAAAATTTACTGCAACAATTGTGTCCATCACAAACACTAACACAGCTAGAGGAGCATGCAGGTCCTATGGCTAAACATTTCTGGATACTAGGTGATTCTTTAATAATGTTCATATCAGACATGATAAGTTTAAGCCATGCAGGCTATTTTGTAACTGTACTCATAATGCAAAATGTGAATTTAATGCTGTGTTAACAAATCTAAGCCAAACATCAGTCAGAATCTGTCACTGGAGAGCAGTTAACTAGTTCATTCCATTCATTCATTCATTTCTCACAATGTTTATCCTACACAGGGTCGCAAGGGAGCCTGGAGCCTATCCCAGGAAACTCAGGGCACAAGGCAGGCGACACCCTGGACGAGGTGCCAGCCAATCACAGGGCACAATTACTCACACATTCACACACTATGTACAATTTGGAAACGCCAGTCAGACTACAACGCATGTCTTTCAAATGGGGGGAGGAAACCGGAGTACCCAGAGGAAACCCCATGACGTACGGGAAAAACTTGCAAACTCTGTGCACACAGGGCGGAGGCACTATTCGAGCCCCCAAACCCAGAGGCATGAGGCAAATGGGCTAACTGCTAAGCCACCTTGCCCCTCCTCGTTAATTATTTCATTCTCCAGATAATTTGTTTAAACCCACTTGATCTATAAAATAAAAAGACACACTCACACTCCCAAGCTGCATGATGGTGTTCACATAGTTCTCATCCTTCTCCACTTTCTTCCTGTAGCGAATGGTCTGTTCCATTTCTTGGGGATTGACATCTTTTGGCCACCCCCCCTCCACATGGTTTATGCCACATGTCTCAGACTCAAAGCGCTCTGTGTTCACCTGGAAAGAAAAAACCTATGATGATAAGTGACTAATGATAAACTTTATGCCCCCCCCCCCCCCACCCGTTGCTGTTATAATAAACTCCACTCTTCTGGGAAGGCTTTTTACTATATTTTGGAGCGTGTCTGTGAGGATTTGCTCATTCAGCCACCATAGCATTAGGGAGGTCAGGCACTGATGTTGGACAAAGAGGCTTGGCCCATAGTCAGCATGCCAGTTCATCCCAAAGGTGTTCAGTGGGGTTGAGGTCAGGACTCTGTGCAGGATACTTGAGTTCTGCCACTCCAAACCTTGGCAAACCATGCCTTCATGGAGCTCGCTTTGTGTATCGGGGCACTGTCACGCTAGAAGAGGTTTGGGCCTCTTACGTCCAGTGAAGGATGAAGGGAAACTGCAATGCTACAGCATACAAAGACATCCTATAAAATTGTGTACTTTCAACTTGTGGCAACAGTTTGGGAAAGGCCCACATATGGGTGTGATGGTCAGGTGTCTACAAACTTATGGCCATATAGTGCATTTATACTGAACCAATTTTATTGTTATAAGCATTTTGGAGATTGTGTGTTGCTCTAGGATCTGCTCTCCTATTCAGAAAAAAATGACCTATAAAACCTGAGTTGAGGTATCATGTAATGGAGCAATTGCTGAATGAGTAGAAAAAGAGTGTCATTAATAGTGCGCTGAATGTTTTCCTGTACTAACCTCATGCTCAGACATTTCCTGCGTGCACTGTATGGCTACATCACATGGATCTCGGGCTATAAAGTCAGCAGCGAGAGATGGGTCAGGCAGAATATCCACATGAAGCTCAGCTGGCCGGTCCGAGAAGTTACACTGGCGACCAAACTCGCTGCGTTTCTTAGTGTACACGTACACAATCTCCATCATGAATCCTACAAATCAATGTGCAGTGCAGTTAGATGGATAAAGAGATGGACAGAGACATTGAACAAGATGACAGACATTGTCATAAAGCAGCTTTACTGAAATCTGGATGTAGATTTAGATTTAGATCCACGATGAGGAAACCTTGAGAGGAACCAGACTCAAAAGAGAAGGTATATTTTATTATCTAATAGAAAAACTAATAACATAACTGTTACTAATAGACCTTATATACTTGATTCAATAGAAAATGACAACACGTATGTTTCATGGAGAAATGTGTGGAGCATGCTTATCAAACAGATTTTTAGCGACCTAAAACAAAAAAAATTTTAATTAGCGGCGCTAAGTGTTAATCTGAAGATGTGTTTCAGCAGGATGTTAGTATCAGGTGTATTACAATGTTAAAGATAGCTAGTGTTTATACAGAGCACGGTTAAGAATGGCCAAGTTTTCGTCACAGAAAGAGGTGTTTTTGCGCTGTCAAATCCTTACCTGAACTGTGACTTGTTAATATTAAGTAAACTTCTCTCTCTTTCGTGCTCTCTCTCTTTCTCTCACTTTTTTTTTTTAGATTGAGATTATCACGAGTTTTCTCCACACATTCATATTAAACCCAGGAGTTTACTGTAATCATAGCAACAGTCCCCTCCCACTCCCGGAAGCGCAGCTTTTTAAAGGACTAAAGCGCTCAAAGGCTAAAATGAAATAAAATAAAATAGGATAAAATTATTTAAACAACGAAAGGTTTGTGACACGCATTTGTAAAGTGTTACTACAATATTTGCAGATTAGCAGTAATTAAACTAGTCAACTATAGTATCATGAGTATAGATTCTGTTTCATTATTTTTAAATTAATCCTTTCATGCAATAATTATTTTTTATTATTATTATTATTTCCAGGTTATTGAGATAATTATTTTACTACTTCAAATGGTATGTCATGTGAATTTCGACTTTTTGTAAATATCAAACACTAACAACAATGGATTGTTCATGAGTATAGTAGGAATACCAAGACACAAGATTCTACCTAAAATACAGTGTGTTTATTAAAATAAAATGTAAAAAACAATAATAAAAATAAAAATAAAAACGTGTAACATTCAGATCTAAAATATTTACTGTTGTAGAAAATCTTATTTTTTTCTCGATCAAAATATAGCAGTATCCTTGAGATTGATGCAGTTTACGGCTGATGAAAGCTTCAGCTGATTTGGGAGGTAAAACAAATACAGTATCTTCAATTGAAAGAAATCAAAGCCTCATATTACATGAAGCTACACATAACATATTTTGTCTAATTTGTCTAATTTATTTCATTTTTGTGGGCAATATATTTTGTAAAGATAGCTATACATGCTAGACAGATATACATGCTGTGCTGACACCTTAAATTTCCCTAAAATAGCCTTAAATAAATCATTCCTAAGTATGGACACTGTGCATGAAAGGATTAAAGCAATTTTTGTATGGTACTGTGAACCTATATTACATCACCGTTGTTGTTGTTGTTGTTGTTATTATTATTATTATTATTATTATTATTATTATTATTATTCCATGCTACGATTTACATTTAATTACGTTTAATTAATATAATTACAATTACAGTAAAGTTCTCAGCGCCCCCTGCCGTTCACAATAAGCAACATTCCCTGTACTCCCCCTCCCTCCACAATGTTGTTGTTGTTATTGTATTTCATCTTCTTCTTCTTCCTTACTTTATATATACGTTCTTATGATTTTAGTCACAAAATCTCAATAGCTTTTTTCCTTGACAGCAAGCCAGCCAACATAAGTGATTGTCATATTTGACAATTTATTAGATCTCTTTTTCACTTATCATTTAGAACCATACAGAATCAGGTAAGTTTGTAAAATAATGTACACTCCTATTTAATTGGATTTGAGTCACTTCAGAGTGCAATGCATAAAGTGTGGTCATTTATACCCCTGCATACTAAAAATGCTGACTCACCAGTTGAACATTCTGGTGGGAAATTAAATATGAATCATGTGAAGTGCAGTCTCTCAGCGGGGTGGCATCAACCCTTAAATGTCATGTCTAGAAGGGATGATAAAAGAAACTTTTTGAAATGTATTAATGAACACTGAGAGTTTCAAAACAGTCAGTGTATAAACTCAGCAAAAAAAGAAACTTCCTCTCACATTCAACTGCTTTTATTTCCAGCAAGTTGCTTAACGTGTAAATATTTGTATTAATATAAAAACATTCAACAACTGAGACATAAACTGAACAGGTTTCACAGACATTTGATGAACAGAAATGGAATAACAATTGGGGGGGGGCAGTCAGTAACAGTCAGTATCTGGTGGCCACCAGCTGCTTTAAGTTCTACAGAGCATCTCATCCTCATGGACTGCACCAGATTTGTCAATTCTTGCTGTGAGATGTTACCCCACTCTTCCGCCAAGGCATTTGCAAGTTCTCCATCACGTCTGGGGGGACATGGTTACATGTTACATGTAATTTTCCACTGCAAGGACAATCAGCTGTCCTTCCTCTCTACCTGTAGCACTGTCTTAGGTGTCTTACATTACAGACATTGCAGTTTATTGCTCTGGACACATCTGCAGATACCATGCCTCCCTGCACAAGGTCTATGGCCTGTTCATGCAGGTGAGCAGGAACCCTAGACATTTTTCTTCTTTTGTTTTTCAGAGTCCATAGAAAGGTTTCTTTAGTGTCCTAAATTATTTTAACTGTGACCTTAATTGCCTATTGCCTGTAAACTGTTAGTGTCTTAAAGACTGTTCCACAGGGGCATGTGCAATAATTGTTTATGGTTCATTGAACAAGCATGAAAAACATTGTTTAAACCTTTTCCAATAAAGATCTTATTTGGATTTTACTAAATTATCTTTAAAATACAGTCTCCTGAAAAAGAGACGTTTCTTTTTTGCTGAGTATATTTAATGCTATAGAAAAAAAAACCTCTGTGAGGGTAGCTTACTCATATATTTAACAATATATTAGAGGAAAAACCAAAGAGCTGGAAAGTAAAAGCAAGGAGACAACACTAATTCCATGAAGTACAGTTTAAACCTTCTTAATTCCTACCTCAGTCCCATCTGGTGCCATCTAACTGCTATGCAAAGACTTTTAATTTAGATTTGCTATTTAAGTGTTTTCTGTAATTGACAGCTACACAGAAGCTTAAAAGCATTTAAAATTCATGACCCAAATCACAGATTTCTTAATTGTAGAATATTTACTGTCTATCAGCGACTAAGGTTTATCACTATGCATCACAAAAATGCGGAATTTTGAAGCTAACAATATCTTCCATAAACACAGCACCATCATTAGGTAGATAACCCTTTTTCCCCTTTTAATGCTCATGTGACTTCTAACATAGGGATAAACTGCTCACCAGAGGCTTAAGAGCCACCATATGTCAACTACCCCGAGAAGGACCTCATCCTTCAGGCTTTCTGAAAGATCCTGTACAGATTTAAAGGGGAAAATCTGAGCTTGACATTAAGAACAGCACTGCTACATCAATATGAGCTTCAGTACTGAAGAGAGAGGACAAGCCAACACACAGGACTACAGAGTCTACTTTAGTGAGTAACCTCATATCCTTTTAACTTAGTCATTTCTATTAACTGATATTATGGAGTATTATATGCATAGAGAATTTTAGGATCTAATATTGGATCTAAACAACTAACTGCTGTTTTCACCATCTAATGCATCTAATGCACCATCAAAAGCATGTCTTTTACTGATGTATCTTTCATAGATGAGTCGGTCCTTTGAACAGGAGTTCCAACTTGCATATATCAGCTATTTTTAAATATCTTTTTTCTCTCCTTTTTTTTTTTTTTAGATATAGTCAATGTAGTCATTCCTTCTGTGTACTCAAAAATGTTTCCATAAAAACCTTTTTTTAACATCTGAGCTGTTCATAAGCATTAATTGTTTGACAAATGTTTGATTCTTGGGTATGTTTATGAGGCAGCATGACAAGAAGGATGAAGGGATGCTTACTGTACTTACTTCACATTTGTCGTGCCTTGTTCATATATCAGTTATATAAATTATTTTATAAAATCCGATACTAAGCAATGTTATTTTGTCAATTATGAAAGAGAGTTATTTAAACTATTACAGCAATGATGAACATTCACTGGTCAGAATATCTATAATATATGTAAAATAGAATAACTATGTCCAATTTAGGGAAAAAATAGCAATGAGCCATTTAGAATCTGAAAGAGTCAGCTCTTATTTGTGAACTGAGCCGAATGATCTGACTCACTGAAAAGAGCCGGAATTCCCATCATAAATGTTAGTGCTCCTTGGTGCTGTATAGTGATATACGTACAGTATTTGTTTTTTTAAAAAAAAATTTTAAATGATATTGTAGCTATTTAGTAGTGTTTTAACTTAGACAGTACTGTGTAATAGATGAAAAAAGCTTCCCTCATATTAACAGGCCCAAAGAATCATCAGTTTGTGGCAGTAATGGTTCAGAGAATAAGGTTTTAAGACTCAGTTGGCACTCAGCCAAATAAAGGTAATCTCACATAACTGGTTTAAATGAATTCTGAATTAATCTAATAAAGTTTCATGATATAACTTTTTTTCTTTGCATTATTTCAGACATCAATTTAAACATTTCATGTTTCAGTAATAGCGTATTATAGATTGTGTATGCATGCTATCAGATCATGTAACCAACTCTTTTCACAGAAAACTCAGATGGAAAATACATATCTCCATTCCATGACATTCTCCTTTACGCAGATGAGGCCAAGGTATGCAGATTTTTATTTGAATTCTTTTGTTTTACATGCAATCGTTGAAATTTAAAAAGAACCACAGCTAACTAAACAATCCATTAATCACACTAAGAAAAATCTGTTCTGTCTGTAAGAAATGCATTACATTACAGTCATCTATAAATATCTATTCTACTAATGATTCTTTCTATGTTCTTTTTATACTCTGCCAGGCTTATATGTTTTAGACCCTTTTAAAACAGAAACAAGAGGCATAGGTTGTGAGAAAGCAGAAAACAAATTGTGAAACTACTTCACTTTACAACTTGCTAAGCTGCAAAATCTGTTCATACATTATAATTTAGGAGGACATCTGTTATCACTTAACACACTTTTTACTCATTTTCACCAGAATATCTTCCATGTAGTTGTTGAGGTACCCAGATGGACAAATGCAAAGATGGAGGTATGGATTGCTCTTATTGCTAGTGGATATCACTGATAGGAAGCATGATTTCTTGTCTGATATCTGAAAATTCTGTATATTTTCTGTATTGCTTTCTGGGACAACATTATAGTTTTGAAACAATGACATGCCTTTTGGCTCTGATCAAACATCAACTGCAAATACAATATGTCCTTCTGTCACTCAGTCAGATGATTACATCACATCTTGTACTCTTATCAGCAAGCTCATCAAAGTTTGACCCATTTTATAGAAGCAATTCAAAATTGCATGAGTCAAGACCTTTATGATTATATTATGCATTCATTTAATCATTATGTATTTGGGAACAAAAGCACACTGACTTTGAAAGATGACGTAATTTCTTAGATATGCAAAAATTACTTATATCACAAACATGACAATTGCCATTGATGATTTATTAACATTATCAGATGTCAGACATAATCTTTGGACTCCTTAGATCGCAACCAAAGAACCACTGAACCCACTGAAGCAGGATGTGAAGAAAGGAAATCTGCGTTATGTGTGTAATGTATTTCCACATAAAGGCTACATATGGAACTATGGAGCTTTCCCTCAGGTCTCTTTATTAACCATTTTACAGATTTAACATAAAAGATGTTTAAGATAAACATATTTCCAGTGCTGTGCAAAGGGAAAATGACAGTTTTCTAGCCAGATGTTTTGGAACTACTGAAATGATACTGAAATTATTCAAGCATCAGATGTGCTTCTGTAACCTGATTTCACTTCAGAAAGAGCCTGATCATTAATACATGAGTACATGGTGTGTTAGATGAATACATTTTTTTGGAAAGAATGGGGAAAAATTTATTTTTTATATCTTACAAAAGTGACACATGGATTGTCATTTACAATATTAACTATAATACAGTACGTAATTTCCTTCCTACACTAATTATGTTTAGTGTGTTTGATCTCAGTAAGTCCAATTTTATCTGGTTCTTCTTCCTAGTCTCTTTCAGATAATTCGATTTCTTTTCTCTTTCATGTTAGACATGGGAGGATCCAGGACACACTGATAGAGACACAAAATGCTCTGGAGACAATGACCCCATTGATATGTGTGACATCAGTAACAAGGTAAAATAAATTAGAATGATAAGGGAATGGGATTAATGCACACAGAGGGGTGCAAATGGCTTAAAAAAAGGTAGAAGCACATACAGGATAAACTCTTAATCCCATAAACTACAAGAATTTGTCAACAGAGGCAGACTGTGAGCCACCACAAGCTGCCTGGACAGCTTCAGTGCATCTCGGGATAGATTCTGCAAGTATCTGGAACTACAGAGATGAACAACATTTTTCCAGAAGACCAGAAGATATTCCCTCACTTGGTGTTTTGGTGATGGTTGTAGAGTACAATGTCAAAATCTCCCAGTTGAGTTGAGGTCTGTTGACTGTAGCAAGTCATAGCACATTATTTACATCATTTTCATGTTCATTAAACCATTCCTTGACTCCTAGTGCCCTGTGCATGGGGGTGGGGTCATACTGGAAGAGACCACTCCCATCACGATAGAAGTGTTTCATCATAGAAATGTTTCCCTCAATGGCAACATCATTTTTTAATTTGTCACTCTGCATTTTCCCTGTCGTGGAATAATATGTTTTATATGAGCAACTAAATAACAAGCCAAGAGTTTCAGGGAATGAAAAACAAAGAATCAGCTAGGCCAAATGGGTCAACAAATGATTTTTAGCTAATTTTTCTTTGAAAATTTTCCTTACATTCCTGTCTCCTAAAATACCTCCCACTCATTTCTGCAGGTCTGCTCATGTGGAGAAATCATCAGGGTGAAAGTGTTGGGAATTCTTGCACTGATAGATGAAGAAGAAACAGACTGGAAAGTGATTGTGATTAATGTTGAGGATCCTGAAGCTGCAGACTTTAATGGTGAGCTTCTGAAGAAACTTTAATCTGAACTTACCAGGAACTCGGTTTCCAGCTCTGGCTGCATGCCATCATTTTTTTTTTACAGATATTGAGGATGTAAGGAGGCTTAAGCCGGGATACCTGGAAGCCACAGTGGACTGGTTTAGAATGTACAAAATACCAGATGGGAAACCTGAGAATCAGTTTGCATTCAATGGTGAATTCAAGAACAGGGTAAAGTGAATGTATGATGACACCAACAATGCTTAATTTTAAAAAAAAATTGTAAATAGTAAAAACTAATAATAATAATAATAATAAACCTACTATTTTCACGGTTCACTTTGAGTAACAATGTAACCTTTATTATTCACGGCCAGGACTTTGCCATTAAGACCATAAAAGATACCCATGAATATTGGAAGGCATTGATATTGAGCAAGACTAAAGCAAAGGAACTTAACTGGTATGGCAGTGAATAATCAATCACTCTCTACTAATATACACACATTTTTTTTCTAATATCAATGCATTAATGATTTAATTAGTTTGAATAAGACCTGGTAAAAATTGGGTATGATATATGACACTATGGCAAAAATTAATAGGGTTAAAGATAATAGGGTTAAAGTATTGTTTAAAATCTCTTTAACATTTTGGTGTATTCTCTTTATTTCTAATGTATGCTCCAGCCTGAATACATGTGTCACAGACAGCCCGTATGTCTGCTCTGAAGTGGATGCCAAAGCCATTGTAGACTCAGTGAGTGCCTTACAATCAGAGCCCACAGGGAGAGGACTTAAAATATTAATCTCTTGACATCAATAGACATATAGGAAAATGAAAGTAATCTACAAGAATATATCTCTAAATTCATTACCAATGTGTTACTGAATATCTTAATTAATAATGAACAGAGAAGTCATAATGTCATAACATTTTGTATCTCGTGTTGAAAAGAAAACTGCTTCATTATGCCATGAATGTGTTAATCGAATAATATTTCTTCCCTCTCAGGCAAATGCATATGTTGCATCAGAGCCTATTCCTAGCTCAGGTATGTAATTATTATTACTCTGTACATGAGATTCAGCCCTCACTGTTTTCCCTCAATGTGCAAAACTGCACACAATACTGATGCAAAAAATGTTTATTTAAGCAATCCACAAACGAGCTTTACCTTCATTACACATTTTCTTTTCAAAAATTAATGCAACTGACAGGTTGATTTCATGGTTTTTATTTGTTGACACTCATGCCAATCATTTCTGCATTTCCAGCTGACAAATGGTACTTTTACAGCAAGTAATCAACAAGGGACAACAGATGACTGACTACTAAGCAGGAGGATGCACTTAGCTAATACTGTGTGTGTGTGTGTGTGTGTGTGTGTGTGTGTGTGTAAATAAATAAATAAATAAATAAATAAATAGAACATTCTTGTCAATTGTGCTTGTACATTTTCCCAATTAGTACATAACTGAGTGTTGCTCTTGGCAATATGCTTGCTTTTAATTAATACTGAATATCATTTGGATAAAAAAAATGATGAATAAAGCTTTAATTAATTACTTTTATGTTTGGAACTATAGTTGTCTAATGCTACAATAAATAGGTATTGTACTGAAGAAACCAAAAACCTTAGACACAGATATATAAAGACATAATATAGACAGCGAGGCTGTCTTTGTTTTTTTGTAAATTATTATTATTATTATTATTATTATTATTATTATTATTATTATTATAAAGCAGACACCAAAGCAACATTTGTTTGTAGTCTAGCAAGCTACATAAAAGTCACAACTAACATGACATTAGGTTACATCTTAAGAAATATGCTAGACTCCAAATAGTGAATATTACTGATGTAAAAATAAAATAAACATTTATTGATCAGTGCTTGTGTCAACTGTTTCTTGTGGTCAGTGAGGCTAGGGAATATTTTACTTCTATGTTAGCTAGTTAAACTCGCTTGTTCCCATACAGCATTACTCTCATTGACAGTCCTAGCTGTTGGATAATGATGAAATGAAAAGAATTTTCAGATTTCCCAGAGATTATTAAACTAGCCTATCAAAACAAGATTTACCAAGATGCACAGTTTTGAATTGTATGACATTAGTAACCACATTGAGGACAACAACAACAATAACAAAAAGAAGAAGAAGAAGAAGAAGAAGAAGAAATGTCGGTGGCTTAAAGGTTAGCACATTTGCCTCGTCACCCCCCTGTGTGTGTGGAGCTTGCATGTTCACCACCCTTACTTTGAGGGTTTCCTCTGGGTATTCTGGTCTCCTCCCCCAGTCCAAAGACATGTGTTGTAGGCTGATTGGCATTTGCAAATTGTGTGTGGGATGGGTTGGCACCCCGTCCAGGGTGTCCCCCGTCTTGTGCCCTGAGTTCCCTGGGATAGACTCCAGGTCCTCTGCGACCCTGTGTACGATAAGCAGTACGGAAAATCGATGAATAAAAAATATCTTACTCAGTGGGGCTAAGTGCCACTCTAGCAGGAAGTATGCCGACCCCTTAGCCCCGTCCACCGGCAGATATTTTTTTTAAGTCCTCCAGAACAGCAGATGGCGATAGACAGTTAAACACACGTCTCTGATCTTACTTCCTGTCGTATCAGAAGAAACGTTCCCGTGTCCTGTCTATGGCTACCGCGGACGCTCTCTGGCACAGCGGCCCGAAGCTAGCGGCTTATTCATTTAGCTAATGTGCATTATTATTTATTAAAACTCACCCGAGGATATTTTTGACCTGCGCTGTGTTTGTTGTTGTTCGGAAAAGGGCGAGGACACGCAAATATACCGAGCTGGTAAATTTTCAGCAGTATTATTTGAGGACTTGGAGAGAACTAGTTAGCTAATTAGCGTTAAATAATAAGGGTGTTATGTTCTGGAGCTGTATCACAGAGCATAAATAAATAACGTTGCTACAGCGGTATACAACACACACATAAATACTTCAGACATACATATGTATGTATGTATGTATATATAAAATATATAAAATTTTAGTGTGGTGGTATTGTACGGTTTAGCACGGTTAGCTTGTAAGGCCTTGGATTAACTGAGCTAAAT
Organism: Ictalurus furcatus; assembly: GCF_023375685.1. Taxonomy (NCBI): domain Eukaryota; kingdom Metazoa; phylum Chordata; class Actinopteri; order Siluriformes; family Ictaluridae; genus Ictalurus; species Ictalurus furcatus. The sequence continues at coordinate 19,248,977 of NC_071267.1, forward strand.
TAGCTGACTGTGTAGCCTTGTAGCTGAAAAAATTAGCTGACTGTGTAGCCTTGTAGCTAGCTTTATATTTGTCCTTATTTAGGAAGTATTTGTTACTGGGTCGCGCTGAGTGTCGAAAACAGTAGCTGTGTAGCTAACGTGATTAGAGGAAAGGGTCGATAGCTAACTAATACACCGAGCTACAGATTATTATGTTCCCACAGAAGGGAGGTTCTTCTTAGCGTTTCCGTGTGACTTGGCACATAATATTGACCCTTCGCCTAGATACACGTGTCAGCCTGCCGGCCGAGGGACCATACCGGAAGTGCTGGAGTTTTCAGTGATTCATACCAAACCAGACTCACTAATGCGGCCTCGCCGGTTTCACTGTTCATTCAAGTGGATTAATCACAGTTTCTAAATTATTGCTTCTCTATTTTTAACCTTTATTTCAGGTCCCACGGTGAGAGAAGTCCAAATATATTCTTAGTTATTAGTTTCCACACAGGACGCCTCAGCAATGTCGTTTATATTTGACTGGATCTACAAAGGCTTTAGCGGCGTGCTACAGTTTCTCGGTAAGTTTATATCTTTACTTTATTTATTAAACTAAACTAACATACAGCTGGGTGAAAAATGCTTACACACCCTTTAAACATAATGAAGAAACCCAACTGTACTAACAAGGCATTTAGTTTATTATTAAGTTTGAAGTCTTCATTCCTCATTATCACAAACAACAAAGTCCTCAAATAATGTGAGATAAGATAATAAGCCTAATAATAAAAGTAAGGTCAGTTAAGTAAATATTTATAGCCAGGGTGGCTAAAATATAACTGTAATGCTTTTCTACAATACACATTGTGTACGAGTTATTTTAATTTCAGATTAGTTTGTTAAAATTGTTTGCAGAAATATCAAATGAAATTGATATATTCTTGAAGGGAAAAGATTGATACAAAAAAGGGGTTTTAACATCAAATAGCTAACTTGTTGCACTGAGTATTAACAAACTAGTAAAGGCACCGATACCTGACGATTCCTGCGATATTCAGAAAAGAGTATCACATTAAATTGATATGAAGATCTAATCATATCGGTATCGTACAGTCCGTTCTTTGACCTTTGAACTGTGTTTGTCGAAGCAGCTTGTAGATCCTCGTAGTTGCAATATTCCTAAGTCTGTTTGATATTTGTTTGAACTTAAACTGTTGTTCAAGCTTTGCTCATTTTTTCATGACATGAATTGGGCTCCAAAAGTTTGAGAGCACTTACTAAGCACTTAACATGGTCAGTATCGCAAAATTTGCTTACATTTAAATATGGACCTAGAAATTGTGTAGAATCTTTGGTATTAAATATTTTAAATGTAAAAAAAATCCCAGCTTTTCGGTGTAGTCTCAGACTTTTGGACATTTTTGTTTTTGTGTAATTTCACCTTTAAATCAAGTCTAAAGTCCAAGACGGTCATGCCAAAATACTGAATTCTTTTTGACTTTTAGTTCATTTGAAACAGTGTTGTTGTGTGTTTTTTTTTTATTTGTTGTGCCTTATCTCATTTGTAACATTTTAGTGTGTCTAAATAAATTACCAACAAGATGTGCATTTAGCTTTGTGTCATCCAGAAACCATGGGGCATGCAAACTTTTCCACTCCACCGTATGTTTATTACAGTTCCTGTTGGGTGTTGTGTTTATGATAATTCTACACACTAGATCAGTCTAAGGAGGCAGTGTCATAACATGAAGCATTTTTGTTTTCTTTCTTTAATTGGCAGGTCTGTACAAGAAATCTGGGAAGCTAGTGTTCCTGGGCTTGGACAATGCCGGAAAAACGACTTTACTCCACATGCTGAAAGACGACAGACTGGGACAACATGTGCCTACACTACATCCTAGTGAGTCTACTTTCTCACCACGTAAACACATTGTCACATGAATGTCTTTCAAATAATGTCCATTACTGATCCGAGTTTGTCTCTTTAGCCTCAGAAGAGCTGACAATTGCTGGAATGACTTTCACCACGTTCGATCTTGGTGGACATTTACAAGGTTAGACTTATTTTAGTGTAAATATACTGTACTATACTGACATTAAAACTGTTCTAATTAAGCATACAGAAATTGAAGCCACTCAGACAAAGCTCTTTTGCACCAGTCTCATGTTATTGTGCTGATCTTCCTGCAGCCAGGAGAGTATGGAAGAACTACCTCCCAGCTGTGAATGGGATCGTCTTTCTCGTCGATTGTGCAGATTATCAGCGTCTTCTTGAGTCCAAGATTGAGCTCGATGTGAGTTTTTACACCTATTTGTGTTATTTACCGTTTTATCTTTTTAGGACACAGTTTGAATGTTTCAAACTAACCTTAATCTTTGTCGCATGCCCAGGCGTTGCTGTCAGATGAGACCATATCGAACGTGCCGGTCTTGGTGTTGGGGAATAAAATCGATCGACCGGAAGCAGTGAGTGAAGACAAGCTACGGGAGCTCTTTGCTCTTAATGGACAGACCACTGGGAAGGTCAGACTCTGACACGCATACATAGTCTCTCACTTTGTTTCCCTCCATATTTTGTAAACGGGGTTATATGGAGGTTACTCTGCATTCACACTAACAAAGATCAGGCAGTTGTTTATCAGGCAGTTTTTTTATTTCCTGTGTAATTATGCCCTGCAGCTGGAAGTGGCACAGCTGCAGGACATAAAGGATGCACTAAAGCAAAAAATGATTGGTTTTAGTAATGTTCTGTCTAGCACAGGTTTTCCAGTGTCCCCTGAAATCACTGTGCCCAGTGCTTTAGTTCCTACTTGTGTTTCATAGTATTTGATTCTCAAAAACGGAAATGTCCACTTTCCCTTTTTCCTATTGTTTTACTACAATATAATCTTAATTAAGGAATTGAACATAACTTTCACACAACCCTGAAGTTCATTGTTTTCCAATAATCAGTCCATACAGGATTTTGCAGCATTTTTTTTTTTGTTGTTGAGATTTTTGTGGCTAAAAGTGCTTCATTTTCTGCTGCTTTTTTCAAAATTTATGATGCTTTTTTTGTGGAAAACTGCTTGAAAGGGCAAAATTGCAATTGCACAAAATTGTTTTGCATGTCCTGATGTTGGTTGGTAAATGAGACCTTTTTAACTGTACTCATGTTCGACACACGTGAATCAAAGAGGGCTTTAGCTGAATATGCGTTCTGGTGAAGTCACATGCAGTAATTTTGAAAAATTTCAAGCTCCTCCGAATATTGCAGCATTTCTTTGAGTTTGCATTAATTTCTGCGATCAGAAAAACACAAAATCCTGGAGGGACCGAATAACAGACCTGACGTAGCCTGAAGAAGTATTCCTCGTTTACCACAGAAATGTGGCAACACTAAAGAAGTCATGTTTTCTTTTCTTTTTTTTTTATTTTAACAAAGTTCTAAAGTGCTAGGACTGGAGACTCCCTCCATATATGTTAAACAGAAGAGACAACCTCATCATATCAACAGTTTCACATTGTTTTTGTTTCTTTCAGAAGACACTTCTGATCAAGTTTATCTGACAGTAATATATAATATACACACACAAACACGTGAAACATTCAGAGAGACACTAGAAGCAACATTAGCAGCTTGTCACTTGCTCATGTGAATGCAGGGTCAAGATCATATATATTCTTATACTCTCACTTTTGGTCTAATTACACAGTGCTGTTGGTAGATCTGCAGTTTATGAATTTGCACATGTAATTATTGAAGACTGTACAATAAAATGTGCATGTGTGTTCTATTTGTTCAGTCTAACTGTATTTGTGTATTTTTCCGCTCCAGATGTAGCTCAGTATAAGAAACAGGTGGAATGTGGTGTGAGTGTGATATTCATCCCGAGTGTTCTGTTTTTCAGGGAATCGTGTCGTTGAAGGAGCTGAATGCACGGCCATTAGAAGTCTTCATGTGCAGTGTGCTAAAGAAACAGGGCTACGGAGAAGGGTTCCGGTGGCTCTCGCAGTACATTGATTGAGTTAACGGAGGTTTCTGCTCAAAAGGACTCCTACCTCTGAGTGATGAACGTTAAAAAGAGAGAGACTGAGACTGTGATAAAGGACTAAGGAAGAACATGGTGTATTAGCATGAGAAATAGTTTTTAAAAACTAACAAACACACACACACACACAACATTCCGGTCACCTGGAACATTCCACCCAAATTATGATTTTAAGTTATGTTGTCTGAAGACATTTACAGTATTAAAGTATTTAACAGACATTGTGGGCCTGATAGCTATTCATGTCACATACATACACACAGAATTAGGCTGTATATAAGCATAAAGACGGCACTGCTACTACATATTACACAGATGAACCTCATCCCTGAACTATTAAAATGACGAAATACAAATTACAGCATCTCAAGTACACCCACTGGTTCTGTATTTCATAAGTAACATTAATACATGAACATATTTTGTATTAAACATTATAATTTCTGCTCCACATGAATAGTCTGTGTTTGAAATGGAAGCTTTTTCTTTTTCCAGTGAGCTTTTCCATCACAAATACTTACGTATTTTCCATCCTGCATATTGCCCTTTTGACGTGACTCACACAATAACCTGTCATGTGTGATCTAAACCCAATGATAAGACCAGCTTCTCAAATATCTTGTTAATCAGTACATGTTTATCTTTCTCTTAGATCTTATAAAATCATATATTCTGGTATATACTGTCTTTTTGTAGATGGTCCTATTTTGTTGTAACACAGATCAGCGTTAGCAGGTTCTTCACAGGCTGCAGGTATTTTATGAATATCTGCTGATAGGAGAGTATATGCAGCGGTGAGTAGCGCATGAATGTGATTGGCATCTCTCGTTTTATTTTGCACACAATTATTGTACATGGCAATCTATATGTCTTTACAGTTCATAACCTTGAACGGAATTCACCGGTATTTAAAATAATTCATTGTGTAAAAAATTTCATCTATAAATATTTTGAACAATCAATGCGTTTTGTGTTTTGATACCACCATCTCAGCTACCGGTTCGCTACTGAAATGTGCACATGATAACCTGAACACAGGAACCTGTGCATTAAAATCTCAAAATCAACAGAGTATTAAGATTAAGCATTAAAGATTTGTGTTGCTGCTTTAATAAAGAATGAGTAGATGGTTATGCCACTGGCAAAGTGTTGTACAAAGCATTTGGCAGAGCTATTCAGGTGAAATATGACGTTTACAGTGAAATAAGATTTCCAAGCAATAAATTAGTTGCATGAGTTGTTTTTAACTCCTACTTGGTTATGATTTTCCTCACCTTGAAGGAAAAACCAACTTGAACATCTTAATGACATAATTATCATGTGATCTTCAATCGTGTATGAAATTCAACATGAACCACAATGCTGTTCAGATAGGTTTTTAGACCGATGTAGCAGTGCTTTAATCCCTTAGTCTGTCAACTCTTTCACATCCTCATATGTACACTCTGCTCAAACAGATCAGGTTGTGAAGCTTTGTGTTAATACCGTCATCAACACCATCATGCTCGTCATCTTCTAGATCGCTAACCTGCCGAGCTGAGTCTCCAGAACTTGGTGCAGTTGTGTCGTATTGCTGTGGTGTGTTCTGAAACTTTAGGTCTAACATTTGTTGTCTCCACTATTTTTACATTGGATTTCTCATGAATATTATGTCCCATTTGTCTGAAGTATTTTTTCCTCTATTAAACACCATTGTAAGTACTCTAGCAATGTCCCATTGAGATATCAGAGCAGAACACAGCTGCTAATGTCTTACACGAACATTGAAAATACAGCACCGATCAACAAATTAGCACCAGAATCGCTAAATATTTCAATATAAACATATTTAATGTGTTTCAGGTGGACTTTTCCCTTAATAACAGTGCCAGTCCTGATGGGTAAGGATCCTTGAAGTAGTTCCTGCCTATTTTTGCCCACTCTTTCATTGACTGGATGAATTCATGAAGCCTATGTTGGTATTTCACCTGCTGTCCCATTAAATTTTCTCTGGGATTGAAGTGTGGTGATTTTGCAGACCAAACTGTCCAAATGTTTCATTGTGGTGGTCTGTAGTTTTCATCCTGGAACAAAGGCACGAAATGCAACCTCAGACTCTGACCAACAGCTGAATATCCAGTTTAATCTAGTACTATAATGTGGTGCTAATGGTAGAATTCAATACCTTTGATAGTGCATCTGAAACCAGGTATCACGCTAAAGAATGGGTTTTCAACTCCAGTCTTGTGGATCCACCGTGTGGTGTTAAGAAAAAAAACTCATTTCATTTGAAAGGCTATTGGCAAAAAAAAAAATCCATCACAGTCTGAAACTACTGGAATATTTCTAACTGCCAAACCAAACACCAGTCTACATAACGCTATTAAAATGGCAGTATTATCGAGCAACACCAACAGCTTCTTTTCCTGTTGTCCCCCAGCGTCAAACTCTTTTTGTCTCACCACTATTCACACCCAACATACTCTCCATGCTACTTGCATGTTGTTAGAACAAAGCAATTTGGTCATTTTCACAGCTCAAATACCCAAGAGAAAAAACTAGTGAGTCCTTGAGTTCAGGAAGAACCAGAAAGACCACATTTCATCAGCTTATTGTGACGCAGTACAAAGTACATCACATAATCTCTTTTAACCTGCAGGAAAATCTAATCTTAAACCACTAACATGATTCTTTACACTTATTCTTTGTCATTTATCAGCACATGTAGACAACAAATTGAATTTGTGGTTGGACCCCAGAGCTTTGATTGGATTTGATTTGTTTCTCAGACGTACAGTAATGCTTTCAATATGGACGCAGTTTCGTTTTCCACCACAGGGAGCAGCTGAAGACCAGGAATGTTTCTCACCTTGAGTATAACAAAGTGCTAGCATCTAAACAATATGGATGTGATCCTGTTATGCAGATCACTCAGGGTTAGCTTTATGTGTTTTAATATTTTGATATGGTTACATGATAGCTGAAAAGTCAACAAGTACACAGAGACAACCTAATAAGAAACCTAAACAGTAAAATGATTCCAGTGCTGGTTTATTATCAAATATCAAACACAGTGAGAAAACATGTCACGAGCTGAGCTAAGCAGCAATGAGTACACAGTAGCAGCTCAGTGTTAATGTGAAGCGAGAGAAGGAGTGGATGTTTTTCTGTATTTCTGTCCCCAATCTGTAAGATTGCAATTTTTAACATTTTGTATTGTTTCATGATTCCATTTAGACTTTAATCTGTTGAGACAACGGCTTCAATTAAGACTAAATCAGTTATATTTTTCCCTGATAAACACTACTGATTTGAATGCAAAATTAAATAAGTGTAGCATCTCTCTGTAAGCTTTAACCCAGCGTGTATGAAGCATCAACTAATCACAATCTCGGCATTTCTCTGACATTGTCTCACATTACATAAAAGCGCATTGATTCGACCAATTCCAGCACCTCTGTATAGCACACCGCATGACTGACTATACATACGTAAACAGTGATGACGCAAGCATAATTACAATAAATTGCAGCAGATAGCTATGGTTGTACACTAAGATCCACTTTTCTGCTTGTCTTAAGATTCATGAAAGAAGGCAGCAGCATCATTTGAATCTGACATTCACAACAGAATATGTGTCATTACAAAGCCGATACAGTGCTGGTACGCTGTGTGTGATGTGTTCATCACTTCTAACCATTCCTCTAGCAAATCTCTCAGGCTAATAGTAATATGCAGTCCCTTCATTATGTTTATATGATGCACACAGCAATCCTGCTTAACATTCCTGCTTAACATTTAAACTCTTACACTAGATTGTTCTGTCAAAAGAATGTTTCCTTCAAAATGTCACAATATACAGTACTTATATTTCCATATAATAAAAGACAAGTATAACAATCTAAACACAACTTAATATATTGTTCACAATAACATTTTTTCTTTAAACTAGACCGTTCTGACATCTTGGTTGGACTGCAGTGATGTCTCTGTCTATCACAATTACTCACAATGAGATGAAGAACAAAAGGATGTCATATCAGAGATCCATAATATTCAACATTCATACAGTAACTGTACATTCCTCTTAACGAACATGCAATTTCTGTAAAAACTATCAAGCGACCTCATTTATCTTGCGAAAGGCATGAGAAAATCACACATCTTTGAGTTTACAAATTTTCAAGTACAGTATAAAGAAAACGAAGAAAAAGACATTCAAGAAAATGAACACATACGATATCTTTATCATCAGAAGATGTGACTGTGTGTAAATATTAAGAAAATTAATAATTGTTGGGTCATTATGCTCATTCTTATCCTTCAGAAATTTAAATGTAGTAGTCGGAAAGTTTTAAACATTCAACTCCTGGTCCTAAATATAAACTCAGGAACAACAACAAAAAAAAAAGTCCCTTTTTATTTTAAAGATAATTTTGTCAAATCCAAATGAGCTTTATGGATTTTTATTGGAAAAGGTTTAAACAATGTTTTTCATGCTTGTTCAATGAACCATAAACAATTATTGCACATGCACCTGTGGAACAGTCCTTAAGACACTAACAGTTTACAGGCGGTAGGTGATTATGGTTACAGTTACAATAACTTAGGACACTAAAGAGACCTTTCTACTGACTCTGAAAAACACCAGAAGTAAAATGTCTAGGGTTCCTTCTCACCTGCATGAACATGCCATAGGCCTGCTGCAGGGAGACATGAGGACTGCAGATGTGTCCAGAGCACTAACCTGCAATGTCTGTAACGTAAGACGCCTAAGACAGTGCTACAGGTAGAGAGGAAGGACAGCTGATCGTCCTTGCAGTGGAAAATTACATGTAACCATGTCCCCCCCAGATGTGATGGAGAATTTGCAAATGCCTTGGTGGAAGTGTGGGGTAACATCTCACAGCAAGAACTGACAAATCTGGTGCAGTCCATGAGGATGAGATGCACTGTAGTACTTAAAACAGCTGGTGACCACCAGATACTGACTGTTACTTTTAATATTGACCCCCTTTTGTTCAGGGACTCATTATTCCATTTCTGTTCATCAAATGTCTGTGAAACTTGTTCAGTTTATGTCTCAGTTGAATGTTTTTATGTTAATACAAATATTTACACATGTTAAGCAACTTGCTGGAAATAAAAGCAGTTGAATGTGAGAGGACGTTTCTTTTTTTTCTGAGTTTATTTGTTTGTATTATGTATTGTGATGTTGTGGACAGAAATCTATTATAGATCATTATGAATAGGAAAATGTACTGAGACAACCTTGTGTTCATGCCTGTCTAATATGGAGAGGTAATGAAATAAATAAATTAATTACATTAATTAAAAGTTACTGGTGATTCCCTTTGGTTGTTCCTCAGCACAGCAATGCCACTTCCTGTGTAGATATTATACAAGCACATGTGAGGCATCCTGTGATCGGAATAAAAACCCATCCATGTTTCTTTAAATTCCTCTCAGTCAGAGTTTAATGTAGTGCTCTACAGACCAGTTTGATAAGTTTCTCAGTTATAAGCAAGCAGGTTCCCTAGTCTGACTTTCTAAAAGCAGTGTAGAATTCCATTCACATCACTATTTGAGATTTGATTAATGATTGACACATTATACTCAGCACATTATGTGGCTATAAGCTCAGACAGGCAACATGATTTAATGCTTAAATGTGATTATTTCAATTTAATTTCAAATATTTTTTTAAATACCTGATCAGATTTGTATATTTTGAGAAAGCAACAGCATGAGAATTTAAAGAATAAAACCGAAATCGATAATAAATATGTGTAAAAACTGCCCATTAAGCCTTTCCAACAGCTTCCTTCAAGCAATATGCTATTTAAATGAATTAAGACTGATAACAAATGGGCTTTGAGGAGCACAGGTGCATTGATAATGGTGAACTTTGTCTACCAGATGTATCCTCCATCATCAGTCTCTTCTGGTTCAGGCTCTTCTTCTTCTTCAGCCTCTTCTGCATTCTCCTCTGTCTCTTTCTCTTCTTCATCCTCCCATCCCACTCCACTGCCAAAGTCTCCAGAGTAGCCCACTAACTCATCTGCATGAGAGAAAGAGACACTTGTGAATATACACAGTAGACAGCTTTTTGAATGGCTGAAACATTAACAAACTGTATGTGTCCAATACGAACAATGAAATATACAAGTTCTAACAAACTGTATGTGATCCAAAATATAAATATAAATAAAATATAAACTCATCATTACATTTGGAGACTATCTACAGCCTCATTCCTAAAGTAGGTATTTTCTAAAGTAGTCTATTAAAGTATAGGATGATAGGAGAAAGGGGGTAGCACAAGTTTTCACCCTTGGGGTCGTGACCCCATGTGGTGTTGTTTGATGTGCAGATGGGCGCACGATGGTTTAGTGGTTAGCACGTTCGCCTCACACCTCCAGGGGCTGGGGGTTCGATTCCCACCATGGCCCTGTGTGTGCGGAGTTTGCATGTTCTCCCCGTGCTGCGGGGGTTTCCTCTGGGTACTCCGGTTTCCTCCCCCAGTCCAAAGACATGCATGGTAGGCTGATTGGCATGTCTGAAAGAGTCCGTAGTGTATGAATGGGTGTGTGAACGTGTATGTGATTGTGCCCTGCGATGGATTGGCACCCTGTCCAGGGTGTACCCCGCCTTGTGCCCGATGCTCCCTGGGATAGGCTTCAGGTTCCCCGTGACCCTGAAAAGGATAAGTGGTATAGAAGATGGATGGATGGATATTATTATTATTAACATTTAATAAGCTTAATTAAATTTGGAGCTGTGCTGTGCTGTGCTGTGCCCATCCAATCATTTTCTATACCACTTATACTGCAGGGTCGTGGGGCGCTGTGTCCAAAACACCATAATTTTAATCAAAGTGGCCTTTATGCCTTTATGCTGGCAGCACTTACCAGCACACACATGTAAATGGTTTCTAGCAAGAAACACTACAAAATACAATTTAATAAAGATCTTATAATCTAAATAGCACGTGGGCAATATTTCAGTCTGTAGCATATTAAAGTGCAGGCTCCAGTGATCAAATCTGCGAAACTGCCTCAGAGTGTAGAAGTGAAAATCACATTGGATTAACAAATGTTATATGATCAAATACAGTGCATGATTACGGATATTTGCATGTTATATTTACTAAACCAGTGCAAAAAAGAGTTCAAGAAAGCATTGTATAGTAATACCTGTTATAAGAATTGTAATTGTATAGGATACCTGTTACCATAAAGGGCATACTATTTTATGATTTAGTATGCTTGTTATGCATACTTTAAAATAGACAGCTGTAATTGAAAATGAATGAGTTCTGGACACTTCAAAACACACACTATAACAGGTAATACCACTAATATTAAACTCCAACAAGTCTTTACCCAAGGGCCTAAGGATAATATCTGAAATATTAAGGATGCTGTTGGCCTTTGCTATAATGGTAAGGGCAGTGAATCTCATGGAAATCAATACATCCAATAATTGCTTTCCATGTTTAACAGCCAACATGAGGCAATTTTACAGGAGCAGGTGATGCAAACACTCTTTTCTCATGATATTCCCATGTTCCAGGATGATACCCCAAGATATACTGTTGAAATTATTCAAGAGTGGTTTGATGAGCACCTGCATGAAGTCAAGCACCTTCCATGCCCTCCCCAATCACCAGATTTCAACATCATTGAATCTTTAGTCAATCGTAAGTTCTGGAATGCAGACAACAAAGTACACCTACTTCCTTCCTCTTGAAGAATGGTCCAACATCCCACCACAAACCATTCAGAACTTGTATGGTAGCATTCCAAGAAAGATTAAAGCTGTTCTGGAGGCAGGAGTTGACCCTACTCCTTACTAGCTCCTTGATACTAATATATTGTTATGGGTTTCTTTTATTTTGTCCAGCCTTGTGTTCTTACACATTTATATTATTGAGTGTCAGAAATGTCCATGATTATTGGCACAAAGCATAAGATTGCAGTAATATATTCTTTATATTTTTGTGACCATCTGTGAAGTGTGGAGCATGTTACAGATTTCAAATGCCACAACCTCCTGTTGCACTGCTCATTTATGACCATGAAAAACTCCCACAGATCACAAATGTGGAAAAAATCAGCTTATTCCCAACCAAACTAGCAATATCTACACAATATACAAGCATATTACACTTACACATGGTTGAAAGTAGAGCCTGAAGTATTAGCAACAATCATTTTGTTTCTCATTTTGATCATCAAGGCTATTTAAACTGAAAATGAATTGCCAAATGCCTAATTACCAAACATTGCTTTTATTCCATATATACCACTCACCACAGTCAGGCTTGCCATGAACCCGTGACCCAGTGACCTCAGTGCCATGTAGGTCAACACACCAGCATTCTGCTCTGCTCTGGTCACACTGTAGCTTCCTGTAATAGCCATCCTCATCACAGCTCGGGATGAACATACCTACATACAAAGAGCATTGTTAAATATTCATTTGCTCTGTATTTTTGTGAGAGCATGAAGTCAGCTATGCATAAGTCATTGAAACAGCAGTATATATTAGTGATTATTGTTGAACAGTGATGTCAGAGAAAGATGGGGTACATGAATGGCACTTTAGAGATATGAGATTAGAAAGCATTTATAAAAAAGATAAGAAAGCTTATCAGTAGCCAAAGAAAGACTCTTCCAGCTATTTCCGGTTAATGGACTGAAGCTAGAGCAAAAGGCTGTGGTTTGATCCCAGTGATAGCAGGCTGTTATTGACACTGTGTCCTTTAGCACAAAAACCTTTCTGTTCGGTTTGGGGGCCGATGTACAGTATGAAGGAAATGTACATTTACATGTAACATGTAAATTCTTTTTCCCTAACTGTGGTAAAGTTAAAAAGGTGATTTCAATTTTAATGTGTTTTCCCCCATATATGAATCGAATAGAATTTCTGTAGACCCAGAGACATGTCTTCTGTACAGGGATGGATACTGTTAACAAACCAGTGACAGCATTATGACTGGTTCATTGTTTGTGCCTCCTGAGGGGACATCTGTCATCCAACACAGTCAGTCTACATTACAGCTCAATGTAGGTGTCTTATACATCAGCTAAAACAGAATGAGAGTGGGGAGATCATATGACAGGGCGACAAAGAGGTACTGTGAAAGACGGACCAAGGGAGTGAGAAAATAATAAAAGAACTGATCAGCCTGCTAGTTGTAAATAATAATAATAATAATAATAACAACAACAACAATAACAACAATAATAATACATTATTACAATTTATTAAAGGTTAATTTAAAATGATAATGGACATTTTTCATTTAGATTTAAAAACAGTTATATAGTTGTTGTTTTTTGTTTTTTGTATTTCTTCCTCCAGCTGAGCTACACAAGCACACGTACAAACACACACAAAAAGCCCCCGGGAAATGTTAAGCTTCTCTCTATCTCTTATTCTCCTTTTAGCCCCATAATCCCAGTGTAATTAGCAGTAAAACCATAACAGTGGCCAGTAATCGACCTAATCAACCCCAAACTGTACCTTCTGCTGCCCTATTGCAGAAATTACACAATTACTCAATACACACACACACACACACACACACACACACACACACACACACACTATGATGTACCTGGTTTCCTCTTGGCTACCTCCTTCACTTGGAGTCTCTCAATCTCAGCCAGACAGGGGGGCTCTAAAGGACAGAAGACTCATCTCAAATGGTAATCAAAATGTCTCAATTACCAGAACAATCTTTGCATAACTCCACAGCGTCATAATAAAAGCTTCATCAAAATGTGAAAATGGGAGAATTATATCTCCTCCAATCAATAGATAAAGAGAGATCCTAAATCAACTCACTCTCCCTCCAGAAGCAGAGACACCATTCGGCCGTGGACACCTTGCCATCACGGTACGAGTCGCAGGAGTTGAAGAACGGTCTGATACACACCTCATACTTCTCTAGGTTTATAGCAGCCAGCTCAGAGTGGTCCAGGTAGAGGTCATTGCTGGTGTCCAGCTTGGAGAACATCCAGCCAATCGAATCTTTGCAGCCTGCCACCAAGTTCTTCTCAAACACTGCAGCAGGAGCAGGAGGAGATCACTTAATGTATGTGTGTATAATAACCTAGTGAGTCAACGTGTGTTTATTGTCACTAAAAGATAAAATATGCGCTGTTACTAACCTGAAGCTGTTCCTGATCCCTGTCTGCCAGAGCTGTTCATTTTAGCATTGCCATGGAGAAGCTGGAACCAATCCCTGAGCCTGTCCCCCAAATCTGCCAAGTCCTGTCCCGTGCAGCTCTCTATAGAGGGGGGGGGGGGGATCTATTAAATTTTATTTGTTTAGCGCATTTCACAATAGACATTGTCACAAAGCAGCTTTGCAGAAATCCAGGCTTAGACCTAGACCCCCAGTGAGCAAGCCAGAGGCTCAAGTCACAAGCAAAACCTCCCTGAAACAACACAAGGAAGAACCCTTGACAGGAACCAGACACAAAACCCATCCTCTTCTGAGCAAAATGTAAAAAGAAAACAGAAAAAGAGACAGTAGAAAGAAACCAAAGATAATATGCAGACATCTTTGTATTCACCGTCCTTGGACCTTTCCACATTTTGTAGTATTAAATCCTAAAATTGAAATGGATTTACCAGGGATAATGTGTCATGAATTTATTATTTTATTAGCTAATGAGTGGAAGTCAATATTGTTCGGCCAGAAAAGGGACACTCATTCATTACTGTACACAGTGCATTGGTCTGTAATTTAAACCTCAGTGTCAAGTTAAGATTAATCCCAACTCCACTGCTCATCTTCTCCACTTTACCCGATATTCTTTATGTGCTTCACTGCAAAGTGCAAAAAGATCATCTACTTCTGCTGGCAAGACTTGTAGACTGTGGCAGCATTTTATATTTATATAATGTACTGTAGCTACAGTGCTGTGAAAAAGTATTTATCCCATCCTGACTTCTTCTCTTTTTATGTATAACTCATACTAACATGTTCCAGATAAAGATAAAACAAAGGCAACCTGAGTAAACACAAAATACAGTTTTTAAATGATAATGTTATTTATTCAAGCAAAAAAGTTATCCAATACCAACTGGGCCTGTGTGAAAATGTATTTCCCCAAATCTATGAAACTGCATTCATAATGGGATTCAGCAACCAGGCCTGATTACTGCAAACCCTGTTCAATCAAATCAACACTTACATAGAACTTTTTCAACAGCATGAAGTTGGTTAAAAGGTCTTACCCCGGAACTATGCCAGAATTGAAAGAAATTCCACAATACACACACACACACACACACACACACACACATATATATATATATATATATATATATATATATATATATATATATATATATATATATATATTCTTATTTACAAAAATGTATGTATATTTACAACATTACTTGTTACATTACACTGTCATTAGATTACAAAAAACTTGTAAACACTGCTGTCTAATATAGCTGCTGAGGGCATGATGGTAAATTTGAGAGCTTTTTCTCTTATGACTGCCATAATCCATCTGTCTATATTATTTTTCCTCTCTTGGAAAGTCATGGGAAAGAAATACTGGCCTTTTTTGTTCTTTCACTGTTGGAGCAAATGGTAATGCAAAAAGGATATTTGCTCTGGTCTCCCATATCCCTCTCTAGATGTTTACCCTGCTATAGTTTACTTAAATCCAGAAATGGATGTATATACATGAACACAATCCATTATAGCTGATGTATCATGTAGCATGATTGAAGTGATGTGCAAGTCTCAAAATTGTTTTTGGAAATGTCTTGAATATGGTATTAAAAAGAATTAAATTTGAAGTGCTGACACCTGCAGATACCCTGTTGACAGCAATGGACAGTGAAAAAGTCAACACTATCATGCTGTGTTCCTGTGCTTCGGAGGAAACTTGTAGTGTTTACTATCACTGTACCATCACAAAAACACAGTTGACAGCTTTTTCCACACATATTTCCACCTTGTCAGTCCGTACAGGATTTCATGGCGTTTTTTTTTTTTGTGATTGCTGTGGCCAAAAATGCTTTTTCTGCGGCTTTTTTCAAAATGTTTGATGCAATTTGCAGTTTTTTTGTACTTTTTTTTTCAGAAAACAACTAGAATTGGCAAAATTGCAGTTGCATGAAATTGTTTTGCACGGTCTTTCACAATGATGTTTGTTGGTAAATGAGACCTTTTAGAAGTACTCATGTTCAGCGCACGTGAATCGAAGAGAGCTTTTGGTGAATGCATGTTCTGATGATGTCACATGGCGATTTTGAAAAACTGCAAGCTCCTCTGAATTGCGTGATGAATGCGTTCATTTCTGCGATCACAAAATCCTGGAGGGACTGAACTGTGAGACTTTGGCACAAGATGATTCAATTTATTTCAAAAAAAATATTTTGATCATGTGAAGTACAGGATCGCTGATTTTTAAATTGGTTTGTCTTACAAATACTGTAAGGATTCAAACAGCACTAGGAGGATAGGATATAATAGAGAACATGAACAGTGACAGATGAATCTTAAAAGCAATCCAAAACATGTTCCAAAAATCTAAATTGTGTATTTCAGTGTTGCCTATTGGCTTTTACAAACTTACATAAAAGTGAAAATTCAACTAAGCTCAACAATAACGATAAAGTATATACCATTACATTAGTCTTTGTATGTGTGTGTGTGTGTGTGTGTGTGTGTGTGTGTGTGTACTCACCTGGTTTGGAAACAGAAGGTGTTTCTGTCTCAGGTTTTGGAACAGGCTCACTAACACATGGACAGGGTCCTGCACACTTAACAGCTAGCGTTTTACCACTCAAACATGCCTGCTGCTCCAGCTTACACTAGAGAGATGTGTGTGTGTGTGTGTGTGTGTGTGTGTGTGTGTGTGTGTGTGAGAGAGAGAGAGAGAGAGAGAGAGAGAGATTAAAATAAAATTACAATGCTTTCTTTCACTTCATTGCCATTCCATTATGTCCATCTCCCTCATTTACATACACACAAACATGGAAACGGACTATAATGTAATATGTTGTCAATTTATTTGTATAAATATACTGTATATTTTAAGTCCTAAAATATACAGCATCTTTGTATAGTGCACAAAACACATATAACATGTAACATTAATATTAATGATGTTTGTGCCTGAGTATATATTTTATGCTGCAGGTGTAGAATGGAGCATTTTCCCTTATAAGAGCAAGAATGTCCATTTTGAGTGTGTGTGTGTGTGTGTGTTGGAATGTGCCTGTTGTTAAGTGTGTGGGTGTGAGTGTGAGAGAGGTTTGCTGTAGCTGAATGCAGCAGTTTGATTAATGGCCTTCGATGATTTGAGCGGCGGATCACTCGCCTGCTGCTGGATTTATTGATTTATGTATTGTTTTTAATTTTGACCTTGTGCACAAGAGTGATAAAGCAAAATGCAAGCATCATCCTGTCCACCTTCTCTTCCTCCCTCCTTCTGATTCTGCTCTCGCTTTCCCCCTCAGTCCCCCCCACCTTCACTTCTCTCTCACGCTCTTAACTCTAGTCACCCGTATAAATATTTGATTTGGTTCCTGGTTGAGCAAGATGGGAAAATCAGCAGTGCTAATGCACCATTTTGTGTGTATTTGTGAGTTTAGAGTGTGTATTTGCACATGTCTGTGTACCTGTGAAGCATAGTTATGTCCATCAGATCCGCACACAGGGTTTGAGGCTGACAGGGGACATGGTTTACAGCTGCTTACGTGAGGCTTCGTGTCAGGCTGCCTGATCCTACAATTCACCAGAACACAGAAGATCAGTGGAACGTCCTGTACACTGTACCACTGATTTGAATGTCAGCCCCAATGTATGATTATAATCATTTATATTTTTAGCGCAAACTTTTTCATGGTATTGGCATATCCAGAAGCTCTACATAAATATGATGTACTTGTTAGACCATTATCCTATTAGCACCGACAGCCATAAGGAAGTGTACTAAAGCCAAGTGATAACATTTAATTCCTTGTTCAACAGCTTATAGCTACAAAAATGACCCATAATGTGATCATGCTGTTTCAGACTCCATCAACAGCTAATGGTGCTGAGAGAAAGAACCAAGCAATATCATTCCCTCATCTCTCTCTCTCTCTCTCGCTCTCCCCCATTGCTCACATTCGAACCCAGACATCGGGGGAAATAAACGCCCATTGCTACAGATATAAACTCTACAGGCAATGATGTTTCAGGTCATTAGTGCTGGCAATTCCATTGTAGCTTTTTAAAGATGTTCTCCTGTACACTAGATAAATGTGGCACACAAACCTTAAGTACACACATAACACAGTCATCACCTCACATGTGTATTCACCATTCACATGAGAACCCAAATGGATATGCATTTACAAAAAGAAAATACACACACATACAGTAATGCGTTACAATATTAATTTAAAAAAAAAAAAATTCAGACGTTCAGAACTGTTATTTTGTGATTGATGGTCCATGCCTGAAATATGTTTATAAGAAAAAACAATACTACATTTATAAACCATGGAAACATTGTATAACTGGAAGGCCTTTGTTCAGCATACCACCCAGGTCTCCCGCTTTTTCTTTGTCTACCAATTTGCACATACATAAGCTATGCTGTATAAATTATGCAATCTGGTTCATCCTGCTGCCTCTACAGTACAGTAAGTGTGTATTTTGTATTCAATACACTGTCCTCTGTATTAACTTTTAGCTTTTGTGTTGCATGTCTGAAACGTTGCATGTCTATTTTACTTTCACTACTTTATGTAGTGCTGTGTACGGTACTGCTGTTTTGTTTTGTGTGCTGCAAAACAGTGCATGAGGATTGATTTCATCACGGTACACAGTATGTCTATATGGATGATATGGCAGATAGAAATGACTTCACTTTGCTGTTACATGTACTTACAGGTGAAAATGAATGTCAAAATATAAGAATACAGAATGACCAGGCCTCATCCATCCATCCATCCATCTTCTATACTGCTTATCCTTCCTTCAGGGTCACAGGGGAACCTGGAGCCTATCCCAGGGAGCATCGGGCACAAGGCAGGGTACACCCTGGACAGGGTGCCAATCCATCGCAGGGCACAATCACATACACATTCACACACCCATTCACACACCCATTCACACACTACGGACACTTTGGACATGCCAGGCCTCATTTATCAGTCATTTATTGTGTACATTTTCCATAGGTCAAATCAGAATGAAAAATTCCCACCACATTTACAAACGTTTTGCTAGAGCTGATTTTTTTGTATTCGTGTGTGCATGTTGATAAATGCCAATCGGCCATAAAATACCAAGCACGGTCACAGAACATAATAGGCAAAGTTTAGAGAGCTGAAAATGACAAAACAATGCCTAAAAGATGAAAGAGCACGTCCAAAGCACAGTGTGCACTAAATCTCCCAGTAATGCAGCTCAGTTATTGCAGAGCATCAGCTATCACAGATCACACTACCTATTCCTGCTTTTATAGGATACCATTACTTTTGTCCTACTTTTGCCAATTATACCATTTGAAGCCTATAAATTCAGGTTCACATTAGTGAGTCTCCTAAGGCTACTTTCATACCGGAGTTTTTATTAGCTGGTAAATACCAGTTTATGAACGTTAAAAATGAAAAATGTCCGATAAAATAAAAAAAATTGCCGGACACACTGTCCGGTAAAAATATTAACACAAAGCAAACATTATACAAAGTACGGTCACAATTGCACACTTAAATAAGGTCTCTGCCTGCTCAAATGATTAAAATTATTTTCACGTTTCTCCTGTGACATGTACACTGAACTCCAGTGTGTCTCTGCAGTACTCTTAAGCTGCAGAAAAACGCTAGACACATTCGATTTTACTTCAGCAGCAGAACGCTTCTTCCCCATGAAAAATCACAGAAAATAGTTATAAAAATAAAGAGAAAAATATTAGTGTGGGTAATTATACGATTTTTGTTATTTTAATATTTCTTTGTAAATGAAAATATAATTCACCAGTGTATATATGTATTAAATCCTATGAGATGAAAGAGAAGCAGTGTGTGCTATTTCTGTCACAGGCTTTGAGCTAGTTGCAACTGTTTTGTTATGTAACACAGTAATATTTAATGGTGTTTCTTACTTAACTTAAATTGTGCATTTACAGAAATGGTTCATTTAGGCTATTGTGCCCTAAAATTATCTGTAAATGATGTTTCATTTCAGTAACCTCTTTATGTATTTCAAAAATAGCTGTTATAGATCTGTTACTATTTATGCCATGCCTTCTCTTTGTAATATTTGTAAGGTTTAAAAGGCACAAAGCAATTTAGTTTATTTATGTCAAATATTGATGAATGGCTGTTCATAATAGGGTTTATGTGCATTAATCACTGATATTATATTTAAGCAATATCGCACGAGCAAGAGTGGTGTTATACAGCACGGCTGTGATTTGGCCGTAGGCACAGCTGCCACAGGTAATCACAGCCATGCTGATATTCAGTACAACAGCATGACTGCAAGTGTGATATTGCTTTTATACAACTGTTCTATAAAGAAGAAATGAATATCGAGTAACTGACATTTCAGACACAATACGGCCAAATATTTTGTTCATTTTTGTTCTGTCAACATAAATAGTTCCCAAAGAAGCCTGACTCCATGACAGCCCATAGTAAGCATAGTAACAGTTTTAATGTTACAAACTAACTAGTATAATAGTATACATTAAAGTCAACCTAAAAGACAATCTTAACGGTTTGTATGCCAAATAAAATTTCACAATTTAAATTACCTATAACCCTAGGCTGATATCTAGTAAGTTGATAATATTTTGCATTAAATTCTAACCTTGTGATAAAAATAGATAATGTGACAGTTACTAAGTTACTAAGGCCATTAAAATTTATCACACAGTGATCAAAGTTCTATTTTTAAGTTATTTATAGCTTATACACACCTATGGCTTGAATTGACCAGCTCATTGATACCATTTTGTTTCAGAGTTTCTTTTTGTGTGTGTGTATTTTCAGAGGTCAGCATGCTTGTGACTTGCCTGTGCTCCAGTTTCTTGCGGTTGATGCACATGGGTCTCTGGTAGTTCTGGGACACACACACTTTGTTCCAGTTGCATTTCACCTTCTGACATGGGTCCTTGGTGGTGTCCACACCTGCTGGGAAATGAAAATGTAACTTAACTACTGATAACTTCTCCTTTTTATAGCATTCTCTTCATACCACAGATGAAAGGTAGACAGAGACTTCAGTGGATATATACAGTATACAGCAAATTCATTTATTCATTTTCACTAACTGCCTCATCCTGATCAGGGTCATGGCAGACCCAGAGGTGAAACACAGGGAGAACTTGAAACTCCACACAGACAGTAATCTGAGCTCAGGATCAAACCCAGCACTAGCAACATTACAGGCAGCACCACAATTCTGCCCTATACAGTATAACCTATGAAGCAAATATTTAAAAAAATTGTTGTAGTTTCCTTATAACCTGTTCCTTTAACACATTATCTCTATTAATATTACACAAAATGCTACTGTTGGAAGTTTCCCAATGTCTGCACCAGAACAGCAACCACAACATTGAAAATAGTACTAACTGTACTTGGATACTAATAAAAAGTAATAAAAATAAAATGCACCAAAAACATGTTTACATCAGGTTTTAGATCCAGTTAGAAGCTTTATTTTATGAAACTCAGATCGTAAATAGCATCTTCGATCAAACTAAATATGAATTATTCAAGACAATAAAAAAAACACCACTTGACTCAGAAAGTAAGAGATAGAGAACACTACAAGCTAAGGTCCATGCTTTGTTAGAGAAAAAGAGATCTGTTTCAAAAGTGTGCTCGAATCACAAGTAAAAAAAAATAACATTCTACATCTTACCACACATCGCACTGAAATATAGGCACTAGGTTAGCATTCGAGACTGATCGTACCTCATCAAAACAAAATCACTCCTCTTCTCTTTCCCTCAGCTTTCACTAACCATGCTGTGCAGAAAGACAGTATCTCAATGGCATACTGAACAAAGGAAAACTAAAGCTGAAGAATAGGGTAGACTTTCAAAAGCAAAGCAACCACCATCATTCCTGAGCAGCTTTCTGTTTGTGTGATGCTGATGGCTTATGTTATAAACCGCTGGTGGCTTGGTGAGGATGGATTGTGTGTTGTTTTTTTTCTGCCTGTCACATTCCTCTCTCTCATTGCTGTCACTCTGAGGGTTTAATAGTCCTCAGCCCACTCATTCTGTTGGAGCATGGGACTCCATACACCAGTGCACACAGCTCTTATTATTCAACCTGACAGCTCGCTCACATGAGCAAAGCTGCTAACTGGTTTCCAGGGAGTTTGTGATTCTCAATTTGATCATCTGAAGGAAAAGAAAAAATCTAAACTTATATACAGAATCGAAGCACTACAACGAATTTTAATTGCATTTTAATGGCTTGAATATGACAGAGTAATTCATTTTGTTTCGTATATATATATATATATATATATATATATATATATATATATATATATATATATATATATATATATATATATATATATATACACGAGGTAGGAAAAGTCCCGAATATATATACGAGGTACGATCAGTCACGAATGCTAACCTAGTGCCTATATTTCAATATGTAGCAGATGTCCCAAATTCAATCAAGTGTCAACCTTCGTGGGGCCAGAAAGAAGACGTTTGATACGTTGTCTGGGGTACGGATGCGGGGCAGTCTCTTCTGTATCGCGGAGAGATGGCACAATATCCTCGGCCTGGCTTGGGCATGGAGCAACGGCTACCACACAGCCAGCAAAGAGAATGAAGCTCAAGGCGGAGTCTGAGGGGGGAGTGACGTTAACTATGGAGTTTGAGGGGTGAGCAATGCTCTCCGCAAGGTCAGAAGGAGGAGCAAAGTTCTCTCCGCGAAGCATGAGGGGGGAGCGATGTCCTCCATGGAGCAAAAAGGGGGAGCAACATGCAGCGCAAAGCAGAGAAACGGAGTGACGTCTTCAGCAGAGCCTGGAGGCAGAACGACGTCCTCCGTGGAGCAGGATGGGAGAGCGACGTCCTCAGCCGAGCATGAACGCAGAGAGATGTCCTCAGCGGAGAAGGAAAGTGGCGCGAAGTCCGAAGAGAAGCCTGGCGTACTGACGTCCGAGGCAGAGCAGGGAGGCAAAGCAGAGCTCTCAGCCGAACCGGGAGGCTGAGCGGTGTCCTCAGCTGAACATGGAGGCTGAGCAGCATCCTCAGTCGAGCAGGGAGGCTGAGTGAGATCCACAGTAGGGGAGGGAGAGTGGGGAAAGATCTTATGCTTTCAGCCATGTTTCTGTGGCCCTAATCCAAGATTCCCTCCCCTCTGGTTCCAACCTCAGGGACTCCAAGATTTTCTCTTGGGTGGAAAAATAATCTGCTGAATCCATTGTGACGGTCTTGCGTCCTGTCAGGTTATGGAGACGAAGGCAGATGCAAGTGCATATAAAGAGTTTAATCAAAGAAAACACAATCAACTAAATACATAAAACATGAAATATGAACTATGGGCATAGAGAAATAACATAAGACACTAGACAACATAACAACAGCACATAAGACAAACGCAAGACAATGGGTGCAGTGCAAAATGTGGCTTGTGTACAAGTGATCAGCAGACAGACATGTGACGTGATCAGGTGAGGTGCAGTGGCTGATGGGAATCGTAGTCTCTAGTCCTTTTCTGGTATTTACATAACAGATATCCATGAGAGCAGATTATTTTTGTGGATTTTTTTAACAAAAGATAAAAAGGTTAAACAAAAAAGACTTCAACCCCTTCATGGCAAGCATCTTTAGTACTTAGTAGAGCACCCTTTTGCTGTTATGAACTGCTGCAAATGAGATACAAAGCCAGACACCAGGTTCTGGGAGCGTTCCTGAAGAATCTTAGCCCATTCCTCATGAGCGATGGCCTCCAGTTAAGTAACATTCTTTTGTTTGCATGCTGCAACCGCCTTCTTCAAATCCCACCAGAGATTTTCTATGTTCAAGTCAGGTGACTGTGATGGCCCTGTAGAATCTTCCAGGACTTCTTCTGCAACCAAGCCTTGGTGGAATTTGAGGTATGCTTGGGATCATTGCCTGTTGGAAGGTCCAATGATGCCCAAGGTTCAACTTCCTCACAGACAGCATGACGTTTTCTCCTAGGATTTTCTGATACTTCGATGAATCCATCTTGCCTTCCACATGCTGCAGATTTCCAGTGCCAGAGGATGCAAAGCAGCCACAGAGCATCACTGAGCCACCACCATGCTTGACTGTGGACAGAGTGGTCTTTCTTCATTCCTCTTTCTCCAGACATACCGCTGATCCATCGTACGGAAAAGTTCCAGGTTTGTTTCATCGCTCCCCAAAACAGAATCCCAAAACTTCTGTGGCTTATTGATATTATTTTGAGCCAACTTTTCTTGTGCTTTTGGGTCAGTAGTGGTGAATGTCTTGGAGTTCTGGCATGGAAACCTTCTGTATTTAGTATGCGCCTTACTGTGCTCACTGAAACAACAGTGCCTGTTGCCACCAAGTCTTGCTGCAGGTCTTTTGCAGTCACTTGAGGGTTTTTCACAACCTGCCTTCTCAGGTTGCAGCCGTTGACAGCTTCCTTTTTCTGCCCTGTCCAGGTATTTCATACATTTTCTACCCCTAGCCAGTTCAGATATTTCAAGTGCTCCAGCTCAAGCACACCTGTGGAACTAATAAAGCCCTTGATTAGTTGCATCAGGTGTGCTTGAGACAACACCTGTTTTGCATATTTGTGCTGTTGTGAGGGATTCTATTCAGGATGTTGAATAATTTTGAAACTGGAGAAATCATTATAAGTTGCATTTTCAGTTGAATTTGGGGAAACCACTTGAAGCATTCGTTGTGTTGAACTATTTCAAATGCTTTTGTTTGATTTGTTTAATTTGTTTCATTGCAAACACTGAAAGTCATTTTGACAATAAACCTGATTTGCAATGGGGGTTGAATAATTTTGATTGCAACTGTAGATTTGCTGACAAGTCCATTTAATTCAGTTTGTATAGCATTATTTAACCTTGATATGCTTCCTGTTTTATGCAAATATTCCCTTCTACCTAGCCAATCAATAGTTGTCTCTGTTGTGTGTCAAGCACGACATATACTATGTTTTTCTTTGAATAAAGAGAGATCTTGCCATTTGAATTTTGTGTGTCTGTGTGTCATTTGGCAACTCTCCCAAGCGCTTGATACAGGAAGTGTGTAGTGGGGTGAGGGCACCTTCTTTTCTCATGTACTTTCACTTTGTCTTTTCTTAAAAGTATATACTTATGTACAACCCAAAGATCACATTCCAAGCACATACGAATACCTCAATGCATCAGATTCATCCATTCAGAGGAGCAGTGCTGAAGCACAACCCACATAAAAAACATAACTCCACAAGTAAATTGCAGTTTCAAACAGAGACGCAATAGAGGGGCAAAAGTTCAGTAATGTAGCTTTAACATGGCTGCCACTATGTATTCTCTGCAAACAGATGTACATGCACTGCTTTGTGACCATCGGTCAGAGATATGCATATTTCACATTCCAACTGCTGTAAATCACAGACAATTCTTCCACTTCCACATAAGCAGAACGACATACCAATACCCTCTAGCACCCAGAATGTTCATGAAGTGTGTGTGTGTCCACTGAGCCCTTGCAACACCAGGGTCTATGTGCAGCTAAATGTCAACCACAAGAATAGCCATATAGTCTGTGCAGTTCACTGGAATGAAACTCAATTAGTGCACTATATGAGCCTTTTTAACAACAGACAGAGCAGCCTTGATTATAAAAGCAGTCACAGAACTGTGAACGGCCACATATCCAGATTTCATGCATCTGGTAGGAATGTTGGCAGCAGAAACCCCAGTATAAAATGAGGAATGCTACATCTCAGACCATTTCAGTGTTTGCTGAATGCTCAGTACTTGACAGCCATATAACAGAAGCCTGTATCAGTGGGGACAGAAGCACCCTGAGGCATTGGTCCATCTCCCTTTTCCTTCAAGCCTTGGGAGATCTCCCTGAGAAAATGAAATTTAGTCATTACAAATGCCCCTCTGCAAGGCCGGGGAGTTGTTTGGATAAATTTGAGAGTGTAAGATGGAAGGATGAGGCTCAAGCATCAGTATATTAAAATGAAAGTTGTGCGGCTATTGTTGCAACATTTCCAGTAGCCCCTGTGGAGATCACGCATACTAGTGAGGACAGCAATTGCCATGGTAGTGTTTTACACCAACCACCACAGGGGCACAAAATTGCAAACAATATTTAGTTGGGCAAGCAAGCTCTAGATATGGGCAACTGCCTACCAACTGGGACTGACTGACAGTTTGTCTCTCAGTGTAAACTTGTAAGAACATTTCTTAAACGTGTGAAATTTCTCCAAACTCCATGCAAAGCAATGGTCTCACAGTAAGACCTGGACATGGCGCTAAACAGTTTGGGCAACTTGTCTAATGGACCAAAAGAAGTCATGGATATATAAGAAAAGTGTCAGTGGCAGACATTTATGAAACAGTGACATGCAGTTCACTGTTCCCCTTAACCAGATTCTAGTGAACTATTGTTGTCATCACACTGTGTTCTGTGGTGAGTTTGAGTGACTCTTGCCCTCAAGCAATAACAGTATCTGACACTGAGTAGTTCTCATCCAATAGTAACCAGCACTGAGTGCTTCCTCGATATAGGAAACTTATGGGACCTTGAGTGGTTTTTGTCATCAAGTAAGAACAGCAGCTGCTCTTGATTCTTACCTTAAATAAAAGGCAGTAGTAGTACCTTAAGAGATTACCATCCTCACTAGAGTACAGTGTTTTATATTGAGTCATTCTCATCATTATCGCAGAGCAGTATCAACATTTGAGTGATTCGTATTCTAAAATAAGTTCAGTATCAGTGCTTGAGTGGATTTCACCCTCAAATAAGCATTAGCATCATACTTGAGTGACTGTCATCTTCAAGAGGGAGTAAAACTGACCCTGGTAATCAGAAACACAAGGAAGTACATCAGTAGTTTATGTATTTAACTATGGTTCTACCACTATGTGGAGGACTGTCAGACCTCTCAGGTTGATGAGAATGGCTCAGGGATGAGCATGACATAGAGGCGTAACACAAGTGAGGTCACAGTCATGAAGTGACAAAAATGAACCGGATTGAGTTTGTTTTTTTAAATGCTGTTACAATCCTGTGTTGATTGAAAATATGTGGATGTTGAGACTCAAAACCATAATCAACAAGTCAAACTTTACTTAATGAGAACGGTTAAGTAACATTCAATGAATAGGGCATGAGTTTAAGCTCATAAAAACTTCTTGTCTTAACAACAAGTCTGACAACAACTCTGCAGTATAAAAAATGATGAAGTAAATGCAAAGAGTTTAGATTAATTTTTCAAAGATGTTCAGGCATTTTGCAAGATTACGATTCACAAGGATGCCGAATTGTAATCAGAGTGTTTCCATGTATGCTGCTGGAACAGGATGTCCAGCAGTAGTTGAAGCTTAAATAATGAGACCACAAATGATTTTTTTTAGGCTGCCAGAGACTCATCATTCTGCTGTACTTATACAGTGTCTGTTTCTAACAAAGCAATAAAAATGGAGCAATATCAAATAATAAATTTCCTTTATTTTGGGAATATGAATGCCAGCTACGATGTAAGTTAAAAAGGTCACCTAGCCTCTGTGTCTCACAGTACCTACCAAAGGCATTTTTTTAAACGTCAGTGCTCCCAGTTTATCAGTATGTGTAAACTTATGCACCCATCAAAAATGAAATAAATGAGGTTCCTTGATACCCATTTTTTGATTGTTTAAACAAATCTCAAACCAGAAAAAAAGAGCAAAGACAGAACAGCAGCTTCAGTATGCATTGTTGTTGTATTTTCCTCTGAGACAGGAAATATGTGTACAACAGCCTATTAACTGTAATGGTCAGAGAAGGTCTAATACACACATGCACACATATCTCCATTCAATATTCTGATGGAGTCTGTGATGGAGACATTGTGTCTCTCTGTAATATTTCTGTTCAATGTGCTTTGTAATAAGACCAGAATCTGCCTCGAGAATGGTGAAGTCTTATTACTCACGTTCAGCCTTAATCCTTCATCCTCTTCACAACAAGCCTACTGTAAAAGCCTCACTCATAAGCCAATACCACACTCAATCACCTCCGGCTCAGAAACATGTGCAAATGAAAAGTCATCCATTCCCGTGGTGTCTCTTCCTTTACAGTAATCGTGAGAAGGAGACAAGGTAAATGGATGTAATGCTCAATGGGATGAATAGTGGCTGTGATATCTCTGTATGGTCACTGGCTGCAGGCTATGTGAGCATATTACTGACCAAATAAGGGGAAATCGGTCACATATTTCCCACTGGTTATTTTTCCAGCTCAAAGCTGTTCTGAAGGTGTTTCCATAGAAACGTGAGCATGATGGAATTCAGCAGCAGAATGACACGCTCATTCATTAATGAAAGACTCTCTACAAACACTCCACTCCTCCCTTGCCTCACAAAATGAGTCAAAGCTGCCCTACTTCAGCATATGAAATTATCTTAGGCAGTTATCCTAATCATCTTGTTTTTGCTGGTTTGGCTGGGGTTTTTTGTAACTCCTCATTGCTGCTTCATCGTGAACCGCAGCCTTACTGGAGTCACAAAACTGCTGCAGCCAATTAGAACTTCAAATCCTGGCAAAATTTCAACAAGACAACATATATACCCATACACAAGTTTGACTGTATATATGGATGGATGAAATGATATATATTATGTTGCATTAACTCACACTGACCTGTTTATTTTTATTATTTTAATTATTGATACGTATGAAAGGATGGATAGACGGATGAATGTATATGGACAGACGGGCTCATGGATGACTGAATATATTAATAATACTTTGTGATTCAATCCACAAAGTGTTTTCCTTGAAAAAGCTATTAAACTATTTACCCCTGAGCAGTTTGTCTGTTATCAAAGTAAATTATGCAAAATGCAGCCTGCAAAAAAAAAAAAAAGAAGAAGAAGCTGCCTGGAGAAATAAAACTCTACAGTTCTTTTCTTAATCCTCTTGCTCAGAAAACCTACACAGGGATAACCAATTAACTGATAGGAAACCATTAATCCTTCCTGGATACCACAATACAATTAAGACAATTTTAGAGAGCATGGAGCTGCATTACTTGCTACCTCCCTATCACAAACCTTAGAGTTTAACATTAAAATTTACAACAGATTGAGATTGCTAACACAAAAGACACAGCATAGTATTCAACTGGATAGCATGAACGCATTGCTTTTGTACAAGACACAAGCAAAGAGAATTACCCCTAGACTAAGATATGTGAAATGCTTTGTTAAAGAACTGACACCAAGTGACCTCCGTTTAAAATGGAGAGCTTTCAAAACCCAAGCATTTAGTAATGTGGGAGTTTGAAAGGTAATCCAGCCGTCAGATTCGACAGATTGCTCTCTTACTGATTTCTGTCTTTTAGCTCAGCAGGAGAAGGAGGTGATACTTGCAGTGCAGAACTGTTCCTTGGAGGCACTGATTAATCATGTACTGCTGAGCTGAATCACAGATGCATTAGTTATTCTCACTGATATAAGAACTGAGAGAGACATGGGTTAAAAGCAAGAGGAAGTCTGCTCATCCTCACTGATCGCAACGTAAGCCCACATGAGTTCAGCAGGAGTGAGTGGGCTGGCTAGCCACTGACTGTAGTTAATATACTAATAATCATTAGCTCTGTTTCTGCCACCCTAGATTATAAGCAATTAAGCTCCCACTTGAGGGGGGAAAAAACAATCCGAATTTAATTATAACAATAAGCACCCCAGGTTTCGAGTTGTAAATGAATACAATTTGCATTTGGGTGGAAGAAATTCGCCAGAAGGCAACACTGATGATGACTGTCCAGCTGATAGATGTCCTGTCCTAAGCAATATTTGCTGATCGAATCTCATAAGCAATGTCTATGGAATAGTCCACAAATGTGCAAATGAAAGAAACCAGGTAAGTTTATGAAGCATTTTTAATGCATCTAGGGTTCCCATCACAGCAACAGTTCAGCTTCCACTTTAACAAGTGACACCAAGCCCACATGCAAGTTTCCCATTTATATTTAACTCTATTTAGCTTTTCCACCATTCAAACAACACTAGTGCACTCACAGCAGTAACATGAAATGAAAAATGAAGCTGCTACTCTTGACTCCTCTGCCAAAAAAAATATTTCAACTGAGTTTCGGAACCAAAAGTAAGAACTACAGAGTTCCTGGAAGAGTTCCTACTGTGTGTTGTTATGTACATTTAAAGGTGTGATGCAGACTGTGCAACAGTTTTGTTGTTTTGACACATTTCATATTAAAATTGTGCTATTCTCTACTAAAACTTGAAGTATGTAGTAAATACTGTACACTACTGTAACATTTTATACCCCAGAAAGGTCAATTTGAGGAAAACATTTTTGCCAGTTTCTAAAGGGTGTCCCAAAAGTCTCCATACACAGGGGACTATGTTTTCCAGCACCACGTCGGTTGTGTCAGTGGATGTTTGTGGACGTCCACTTCTCGGTTGGTCTGAAACACTTCCAGTCTTTTTGAATTTGTTAATAAGTTTGGCAGTAGTGTCATATGTTATGTGCTTACCATGTTTCCATCGCAACTTTGCGACAGTTTCCTGATCCTGATCCATCCGTCTGGGAAGAATAAAGTGATCTATCTATATATCTATCTATCTATCTATCTATCTATCATTTATCAATCTATCTATCATCTATCTATCATCTATCTATCTATCTATCGATCAATCTATCTATCTATGAGAATGATTTTGTCAGAGGCATTATTAAAGGCTGAAAACATATATAATATAAACTAAGTATGAAAAGTTTTGGACAACATTTTGCTAAAAAGTGTTCCCTATGTATGGAGACCTTTGAGACACACTGTATTTGGTCCAGTGTCTCCAGTTTAGGAGTCTGTGTGTCACAGATATAGAAGAAACATAAACTTAGCATAAAAAATTTTCTTAAACCTTGTCTGGAAAGCTGTCACGTAAAATACTGTTTCAATTGTGCATTGAGAAAGTGAATGGAAAGATAAGCTTTCTATAGATAACTTTAAATGTTGCTGTGTGGGATCAAATTAAGTAAATTAAGTAAATGCTCTGCAGACAAAGTCATGGACTTGAATATAATGAAAGAAACCCTTAGAGATTATCTAGTACAAAAGGTACAGGAATGGTTCGCATGAATAGTGGCAACCAAATGGGGAGTGAGCCCAAATCCTAGCAGCAGCAAATTGTGTGTGTGAATAATGAAGTAGTATAGCATGGCTGATTTTAAAAAAAAAAAAAAGCACATAAAGACCTTTTTTACATATACTATATTGAAGCATCAGCACATAAATCTATATACAGCCATTGTAAAAATTAATATACGGAGTAGGGAAATAATTTTCTTATACGAAGATTTTCTGAATCTTGGGAGGATTGTGATTTCAAATGTGAAATTATGTCTGCAAAAAACACTGACATGCATTGAAATACTTATATGAACTTTGGAACAGGTGATAGTCTACGATCCTGCTCCATTTGAGTCAGATTTATTTATTGAAATCAGTTTGCCTTTTTGTAGGTTTAACATATAATCAGAATGTTCAAATTTATCCCAAAAATGTTTTTTAAACAAAAGGCTCCTACAGATTTAAGGAAAAAACCTAAATTAAATTTAAGTAGTGTTAATTTTGTCAGCTATTTTTAAATTTAGTCTTAGTCCTTTGTCAAATGTCCTTGATAGTTTTTATCATATTTAGTCAACCTTATCCTGCTTTATTAAGTCGAGTTTTAGTTAACTCTGGGCATTTTAGCCTTATCTTAGTCAAAGAAAACTGTATTAGTCAAAGTATTTTAGTCTAGTTTTAGTGAAAACTGTTGACATTGTAGTCGCAGATAACTGTAGACATTTTTAGCCATAAGATTATCATTGATTAACATTTCAGTCAATCTAGTCTAGCCAGTGGTGGAAATGACCAAGATACACTGGGGGACTCTAGTTAGGGAGGGTTTTTTTGTGTTTGTTTTTTTTGTTTTATTTAAATATTTGTAAACATAATTAAAAATATATGCATATAAATATAAATACCTCTATAATATATAATAACATTACTCTTATTTCATGTCTCATACAAACAATATTCTTTCTTGAGTATCAAGACAGGCACATGAAAAGTCAATGAACAACATTCATGACTTATGTGTGTCACAAAACAAACACCGTTAATTCCTCCTTAACTTCCATATCACGCCCCTCTGCCCTCTCACTCCTAGCGTTTTTACCAGGTGCTCCAATGTAATTTAATATAGTTTTTTTCATCCTGACCAACTGACAATCTCTCTCCCCTTCAAACTCTTCTCTCTCTTTCTTGCCTTTTTTGACTATCAACAAAAATAAGAGTGACAGTCTGTGTCAGTGCAATAGAAAAAAATGAAAGTACTACAGTAAAAACCCATAGTGGCTAAAGCTAAAACACTTTACAAACATTACATATCTCTCTATTTAACGATATTCTATTTATAATAAACATGTAGGCTAACAGAACTGTGAAATGATACTCAGAAAGCTATGATAGTGAATATGAGTTAAGATGAATAAGGGCGTTCAAGATAGATTAAACTTGGATCATTTCAGGTACGTGCACACAGCTTTATTCATATCAGCGTTTCTACTATAGCATTTGTTAAAGTAATTGTTTCTGTTAAGTTTTTCGGTGCCGCTAAGACTCTGTTAATTTCCCTGAGGTGGTCTCATCAATGCTGTGAGGACACGCACTGATAGAGAAGCGTTCCCATTGGCTGCAGCCTTTAGGCATTATGGCCAATCAGGAAAGTAAACATTGTGCAAACACATGCAGAATTTTTTTTCAACACCAAATATTTTGTCTATAATATTTTTTTCTCTTCTTCTTTTCAATGAAAACAAAGAGGGAATTTGGTAAAGTTTTTATTTTTAAACTATATTTTAGTGTCGTCTATTTTCGTCAACAATATTGCAAATGATATAGTCACAGTTACTGTCACAGTTAATGACGTCGGTGTCCTCTCATCATCGTCTCGTTTTAGTCATGGACAAAAAGGTCATTGACAAACATTTTCCGTCATAGTTTTTGTTAACAAAATTAACACTAAGTGTAAAGTGTTGGGCCACCATGGCCCACCACTACAACTTTAATGCGTCAGATTCTACACTTCTCTGGAACTGAACTGGAGAGATGAACACCATTCTTCTAAACGATATTCCTTCATTTGGTGTTTTGATGATGGTGGTGGAAAGTGCAAACACATATGATTCAAATTTTTCTTATAGGCGTTCAATTGGTTTGATCTGATGACTTTTCAGGCCATAGCATACGCTTTACTTTTTTTGTTTGTTTGTTTTTTTTTAACCATTCAGTGAGCCCTCATGCCCTGTGGATGGGGGCATGGTCATCCTAAGGAGACCAATCCTATTAGGATAGAAAAGTTTCATCATAGGATAAAGATGATCAAGCAGAAGAAATTCGTATTGATTTGCAGTAATGTTTCTCTCTAAGGAGACAAGTGGACCCAAACCATGCCAGCAAAATGCCTTCCACTGTCCAACAGAGCCACTGGTTTTTCCTTTTTTTGATATCCATTTGTATCTCCACTGCTGAAGCCAGGGATTGAACACATTTGTGGGAAAAGGACTGTATTTGCAAATGCAGAAAGATGAAGAGCGTTTCCTGCCGAGTACTTGTTAGAGGCAGAACAATGAGCACATGGGAAACCATGTCAGAAATGATCCTATTACCTTAAATGTTTGATTTAATCAACTGTGGCAGACCGGAGACCAGAGACAGATGTGAGGAAGATGTTGACTCAAATTGCTATTCAATTTCAAAAGAACGGAAAGCAGAAATGTCCACAGCTCACAAACTGAAGCAGTAAATATAAGGCATGGTGGGTTACACTGCATGATTTTGATTGAAAAATAATTTACACCCAGGAGAGGAGACTGATGTACTCACTTTCCTCAGAACCCTGGGGATCATCCACAGTTCTGACGTAGTCATCCTAACAAAACAATAAGCAATTTAATTATTTAATATTGTACATGATTATACAGTTAAATGCATTCGAGTGCGAGGCTTGTGTTAATAATACAGACTTTCTTTAATATTTCCTTAATACATTATACATCATAAGTAACAACCTACAAAAAGAGCTCATGCCTCTGTCACTATGGGAACACAGATCACAACTTGATGCAAGTTCACACCCACAATAACAGAACAAGAAGAAATGCACTCTGTGTAACACACTCCGTGACTAAAAGAGAAGGGAAGTCAGTGTGCTACACATGTATTTCTCTCAGAAATATATATTTGATCGTTGTGCTTGTGTTCAGTCAATAAGCAGGTTTCACTGGTAATACAAAGCAAGAAACAAATATATCTGTGAAACTGTGAAAATTAAATCTGGTGCTGATTTTATTCTGGTGGCCCTAAAGTCTTTACAGGCTGGACGTCAGCTCAGAGTGATTTTATATAGTGCAACCTGAACCTGTATTGTACGTCTTCTGATTAAAAAAAGAAGAAGAAAAACAACAACAACAACAAAGACATCACATTGAAAAACAAAATTACGCACCTCTACTTCCTTCCATGTGGGAGGCAGAGCAGGAGGGGGAACATGAAAAAAGAGAGAAATAGATAAGAAGAAGAAGACATGTTAGTGAAAGGCACATCGAAAACTATGTGACAGACTACTTTCATTATTATTCCTGGAAAAGCTAAGCACAATATTGTCTGTTCTAGAAAGGTAAGTACATGTGAAATTCAAGGAATATTAGAGCTGATGGTAATAAGCTACAGCTGGCTAGATCCCCACTGACTCAAGCTTATTCTCTGTTTTCCTATTATTGTGTTTACAATATGTATTTCACACGCCTAGCCAGGGGCAAGGCTAAAAATCTGCCCCCTGCCCCAGATGACCGAACCAACATGAACAAACAAGCCTGTGTTGAGAAAACAGCAAACGTACGAGCATATTGTAGATGAGAAACTGGAAAAGACATTTCTTAAATCATTTCAATAACAGCTGCACAAATTAACATTGCAGCTGCTTACTGCTGGCTTTTATTATGTTTAGGATCAGTTTTCTTTCTTTTACGTGGTAGGTTTTACTATGTATTCCTGAATACTTTACATTTCTGAATATTTTGTATTCCTGTAGCATGTCACAAATGGAAGAAATATGCTTACAGAATTTCAGCTATTTCTTGCTTATTATTTTTCTTCCCCAATTTGGCCATCATCTAGTGGGAGGGTGAGGGCATGCTTCTTCTAAGACTTCTGCAGCTAATGACTGGTTCATGGCTTTCTGATTAACAAGGGACACACATGGCTGCTGTGTAAGGCACAAGGTCCAGGGTAATGTCACCCTTTCTAGAGAATATAGTCAATTAAACTGGCTTGGTCCTCCAACTATTAATGGTTGTGGCATCATCAGGTTTCAGTTCACTTGTGATCTCCTAAAGACAGAACAAACACTTTGGTTCTTTTTATTTGTTGTTGTGCCACAGGAGAGCAAGCACATCTTCTAGGGTTTACCCATCTATGATCAAATTATAGTGTCCTGTGGTCAAAAGTTTGGGCATAGGAGAGTGTCACAGTAGCAATAAAGGTTAGGAGAATTGTTCTTTAGGGCACATGGAGCAGAAAAGTGTAACTTGTCAGATCTCAGAATCAGACTATGTATTCCTTCATATAAATATAATATAGAATGACTGTCCTAGCCAAAATATGATGACAGATCACCACTGTTACCCCTAAGCCGTGCACATGCATGATAACTCACTTCTGATGATGCTCCCATGCAGAAAAATATTCAATCTACTCAGAACACGGTCACAAAAATTTATTCGTCATTTGTAACTGACAGATGATTGCCGTGCAGATCGGACCAGCCACACACATACTCCACTCTTTGTAAGCCCAAACAAGAATGGACATCAAAACAGAGATGATCCGGCTGCCACCAAAATTCAGACCCAATCACAAATAATGCTAGCTAGCTACATTAGCTTATCTTGGCAAATCATGTTAATACTTCAATGCCTCTAACAAACATCCGTTACATATGATTAGCCTAGCAGTGCTGCCATGAGTTTTCCTAGGCTAGTCATCCACAATCAGAGCAGTTCAGCAATTTGTGTGGCTCATGGGGTATTTCTGTTCAAATGGCCTAAGGGTCTGCCCAGTAGAAATAGATTTTGGCCAGCAAGAAAAAAAAAAAATAGAGGAAACACTGCAGATCACAAAAGAGTATGTAACACATTTAATAATAAGAAGAAGAAGAGGAAGAAGAAGAAAAAGAAAAAGAAGAAGTATATTTGGGGGTGCCCCGAGTTCCCTGGGGTAGACACCAGGCTCCCCGCAACTCTGTGTAGGATAAGCGGTACAGAAAATGGATGGATGGATAATAATCTATTACTGTGAAATGATTCATTTGCCCAGTGTTTACAAATATCACAGTAATAACATTACGATCATTTTCATGTTCTTCACATTTTAACCGCTCTACAAAGAAAGCGTGTATGCTTTAGGAACACTAAAACATACAAAAGAAATGCCGTTTTTTGAGCACCTAGCAAGACTGAAACATAAGTTCCCGCTCAGTGCTTACTCATGCACAGTAAACAGTAAACGCTCAACGCCTTTCACACTCCTCAGATTTATTTTACTCTACAAATGTGCTGTGCCAAAGCAAACACAGCACCACTTGCTCATTTTAGCACCTAATGTGTAAATAAAAGCCTTCAGTGGGCATACATCTCCTTATGCTTAACAGTGATGTGTGATGATACCAGTGACAGTGGATACTAAACATACACGACATACTGTTGAATACAAGTACTGTTTATATTGTGTACGTTCAGCATTACAATATTCAGCTTTATGACATGAATGCTTTTTTTCAATTCGGTAATTAATGTGCATTTTCACCACACAGCCTGGTCTGTACTCCCACCATGCTGAGACAAGCCGGCTGTGACTGTTGAAGTGGTGGGGGTGAGATGAGCTGTGTTCTTCACACCAGGGCATCCCGAAGGTCGTCGGATTCATAGCAGCTGACAGCACTAGCTTACCCGCTATAGAGAAGGACACTGTAGTGGCATGCTCAGGTTAATGGAGCATAACTGTCCAGATGCTGCTCTGGCTCTCCTGGGCTTTGTGTTAACACTAATGCTAAAGCTATTCCGGCAGAGTTTGGACACAAGCCTAGCTGCAACACTCTGTTAGACACTAGAGATACTAGCCAGAACAATGTTCTCTGTCCTTAAGATTAAACCATTAGAGCCACATTTCTTATCACAGGTAGATGTACTCTGTAGGGGCGCACACACACACGCATACACAGCTTGATGGATAGTGCTAGCCAAATCACAGTCACACACACATACACCTTTAATGATACATTCTGTACAAAAACATAGTGATTGATATACACTATATGGCCAAAAGTTTGTGGACACCTGACCATCACACCCATATGTGAATCTTCCCTAAACTGTTGCCACAAAGTTAGAAGGACACAATTGTATAGGATTAGTATAGTCTTTGTATACTGTAACATTACAATATCAGTTCAATTGTTCCAGCATGGCAATGCACCTGTGTAAGAGAGGTCCATGAAGACATGGTTTGCCAAGGCTGGTGTGGAAGAACTCGAGTGGGCTGCACAGAGCCCTGACCAAAACCCCAATGAACACTTTTGGGATGAGTTGGAATGCTGACTGTGCCCCAAGCCTCCTCAAGTTGCTGACTGAAAAGTGCACGACTTCACTAATGCTCTTGTGGCTGATTGGGGAAAAAAATCCTCATATCCATCCTTCAAAATCAAGTGAAAGGTCTACCTGGAAGAGTGGAGGTTATTATAACAGAAAATAGGGGGACTAAATCTGGAATGGGATGGTCAAAAAGCAAATATGGATGTGATGGTCTTATCAAGTGTCCACAAATTTTTGACCATATAGTTCACCCATCCATTTTCTGTACTGTTTATCCTACACAGAGATGTGGGGATCCTGGAGCCTATCCCAGGGGACTCGTGGCATGAGGCGGGGGACACCATGGACAGGGTGCCAACCCATCATCGCACACACACTCACACATCCATTCACACACTATGGACAATTTGTCAGCCTACAACACATGTATTTGGACTGGGGGGAGGGAAAAAAAGAGTACCTGGAGGAAACCCCTCAGAGACAGGGAGAAAATACAAGCTCTGTGCATGCAGGGTGGGGGCAGGAAATGAGCCCTAACCCCGGTGGTGTGAGGCAAACGTGCTAAGCACTGAGCCACTGTGTCCCCCCTGGCCATAAAGTGTAGATTCAAAATATGTATACATGCTAAAATGGTTCCCATTGTAAAAATGACACATTAAAGGCCTGCACTACTCTCTGCATGTTCTCTAGGGAAGGTTCTTGAACCAAGCAAATTTCAATGCACTGAACAACAGCACTGTCTAACAAGACAAGAACAATATGAGTGCTACAGACAGACCTTTTTAGCTCTAATCATGCTTTAGTGTAAGTGGAGCGTGACCTACTGCGATCCTCTAAGGATATTCAGCCTGATTTATATTTGCATCTGTGAGCCAAACTGGTCTGGCACATGTGCTCAAAACACATAAGAGTGTGCAGCTTCACACCCTCACAGATTTCAGCAATCAAGACAGTCAAGACACCAATGAAGACCAACAGAGTGCTTTTCAATAAAACAAAGACCAAAGAAGTTAAATTTGGCAGACAAATTATATAAAGGAAGCTTTCTGGCTACTGAGAATATGAATTTGTAAAGCCTATTGATATCTGGGTTCCCATTTCTTTGCTATTTATTTTAATGTGGCCCAAACAGACCCAGCACTGGCACCCTGACAAGGAAAGAAAAAAAAATATTGAGACTGAAAAGACTGAACTGGTTGAATACCTGACTAGACAACAGAAAGAAATCAAATGATATAGAAATCAAATGATAAGAATAAAGGAGATGTTTAACATGCAGTAGATTTTCTCTGCAAAGAGCCAGGACTCAAACAGCTCTTTAAATTCTCTTTCAAGTCGTTAAATGGATGGATCAAGCCTAATGCTGTGTTCAGAATGGGGTTACTGTATGTGTTCGCCATTTTTATAAGGGTTTAATACATTTAGTACGTTTGTATACCACCACTTTGGAAGTCAGGATTTTCAGATTTTTTCAATATGGTGGATTCCATAAAAAGTCTAACGATTAATGCTTTGTCCAATTACAGTGTAATTGTAGTCACGTAGTGTCTCTTCTTACTAATATAACAACACATCTGAGGCAAGTGGTAATATTTTGTTACGAGCTAGCTTTAAATGTTTAGCCTATCAGCAGTGTTCATACATGAACACTGAGCATATTGTGTTTATGAATAAATGTTGAATTCATGTTGAGTTCCCTTTGCACGTACCATAAGTTTTGGATTTTTGATTAGAATTTTGTTTCTATTATAAAACTAAAATCTGTGTAAAAACAATGCTACCCTTGCTTTTATTTCTGTTGGAACAGGCAATGCTGTGTACATCGCATACATTGTTCTCAAACAATTCTGGAAAATTCCTCTGCCTCTCTAAAACCCATGGTCAGATAGCATAATTTGAATTCTACTGGGGACCTCTCCCTGGGAGACATACCTTTACTTGATCCAAATATATAATTGATTACTACTTTTATGTGTAATCAACATGTGTATTTATGTTCAGTTCTTGTTTTGTGAAAAATGATTAAGGCATAATGACTTGGGCAAAAATGAGCTTCGGTTATTGAGAATCATATTCCAGAGTGCAACAAACTATGTGTAAGTGTTCATGAAAACTGTAGATTAATGAATAATGATAAAATAGCAAGGGAAAATGTGACGTTTAAAACCTCTTTAACAGTTAAAGTTAATTCATGAGATTATTCTCAGATAGAATCAATGTTTATCCTGAATGTACTGTGCATAGTGCACGTCTGTAAAATCATGTCATTTTCTCTGATACACTCATGAGCAGATCTATAAACCCTTGTGTGGCTTAATCAGAGAAAATAATAAATGGTTTCAGCAGTGAGGGGCTCTGAGTGTGTTTAAAGTATCTTTACACACTGCCCTCCAGGCGCCAGTCTACTTTGTACAACAGCTGACAATTCCATAAACTGATTAAGAAAATGCATTTTCATATAAACAGCTAATCAAATTTAGCCTCAATCAAAGCTTTACACAGCAGATTTGGGTGAATCCACATTTCCTTCAAACTTGACTGTGGGTATATGAAAGTGATTCACCACCTTGACAGCAAGAGTTTCATGATTGAGAGTAGGAGGATCATGTTTGTTGTGCTTATCCTGTATGACTCATGCTATTTTTGTGGATGTAGGTGGATAATTTGTGACGCGTGCCTCCCCTGTGTATTTTATGTATTTTGGGTATTACTAGTAGGTTAACTGAAGTACCTCTACTGATACTTAAATTAATACATCTGCTCAGCTCATTACATTACTTAAATTAATACAGCCCCCCTCCCTTTATGTTCATAAAAGGTCTAGACAACAATCATAAGTTTCTATATATGTTACTGTCCCTTATTTTGTTTAGCACATTTTACCAGCAGATATGGTGACAAACAGGATTAATACATTTCGCAGTTCTGTTTGAAATCTACTAACCAACACTCTGAGCTTAGAAATATCGAGAACACAGCTGATGAAATACTGGAAGTGAAATATCACAAGAGGAGAAAAAGAAGTATATATCTAGTTTAATAAGGTAAGCTTCAATTTTCCATGTAATTTTAAACATTTTAAACCTGGAGCCTATCCCAGGGAGCATGGGGCACAAGGCGGGGTACACCCTGGACGGGGCGCCAATCCATCGCAGGGCACAATCACATACACATTCTGGATACTTTGGACATGCCAATCAGCCTACCGTGCATGTCTTTGGACTGGGGTAGAAAACCAGAGTACCCGGAGGAAACCCCATCACAGAGAGAACATGCAAACACACAGGGCCATGGCAAGAATCGATCCCCCAACGCTGGAGGTGTGAGGCGAACGTGCTAACCACTAAGCCACCGTGTGCCCATTACATTTAATTATTACATTTAAATTTAAAAGGCATTTTATTTCCAACACCTATTCGTGTCATTATAACACCAAGATTGGTTAGCAATAGATTGTGCCATAAACAGTTAAATAATCTCTTTCCCATGTTAATCCCAACAACACTAGCCACTCGTGAATATCTGTGATCTCATGTATGTGGAAGAGGGCAGATAGCTCTTTCCTCTGAGCGCATTATGCTGCCTTGTGACGCAGCATGAGCAGTTTGAGAAGATGCGATGGCTGGCTGAACTTGTCTCAGAGGAAGCTCGTGTTAGCCTTCACCCTCCTCGGCTAGTAGCTTTCGTATGAAGGCTGGTGGATGGAAAATATGCCAAAATATGTATTCTACCCATTTCTCCAACACATGTATTAGCACTAACAATGTCCTAAAAGTAAGTCAGTGACATCATTAATTCTAAGAAAACATGTAACAGGGATCTGCTAAAACATACAGAGAACAATAGAGACTGAGCAACCACATACAACAGAAAGCAAATCCACCACATCATTAATGTGTTTGTTTGGGATTTGTTTGTTATTTTACATGAGTTAGACACATACTGTAAACTCAGGAAGGCATCACCTGTCAGCTGATTCTCAGCTGAGAACGTAGCTATGGCTATGATCACAGCTTCAAACTCAGCTGCACATCATTAGTGGCTCTCTAAGCTAGATTTAACAAGATAAGTAACAGTGCCACTGTGCTATTTTATTATTTTAGTTGGAACTGGCCCTGCATTCGGTAGCTAAAGTGCTGAAATAATTCAGTGTAGATGTGTCGGGTCAAATTAAGAACTTGGAGGAGCAGCTGGACTCACATATGCTTGCCTGCCTAACAACAGAAGAGTCAGCAACATGCCTAAAAAGCTAACCGGTTATATTAAATCACTTGCTCTCATGAAACCATGAGAGGAAAATTATGATAGGAAAACAGATGTTGTTTTTTAATTCATTTCCTTCAAAAGCAAAGAAAATACATGTTTATCTTTTTCTCATTTTCTCTTTTTTTTTTGCATTTTGTGCAATAAAAAACAGTTTGTGCGGAAAAAAAAACTTATTGGAAAAGAACATGAACTGCAAACTTAAAGTTTAATACTCAGAGTCAGTGGTTTGCTGAGTATGAGTATTCATAACTCTCCAAAACAGCACAATAGACTGAGGAGACTGCTCCTGTTTTTATGCAGAGATAATATCTCTGTGAGCTTCATGAAGCAAGGCTGTAAATTATTCCTGCTATCTGAAAACCAATCTGACATATGAGAGGATCTGCAATAAGACGTCTCTGAATCGTCAGATCTGAGCCATGCATACAGCACTACATCACACATGAATCATAATCATGAAATCGTTTTTTTTTTTTCACTTGTTCTCTGTCTCTAAAGAAATACACACTGATCACAGAGCCTCCTTAAAGGGGTCATTTTATTATCTTCCCTGAGGTGTACTCATAATATTAATAAGGTTGTTTTGCACAAAAAACATACAAAAGTTAGTCATTTATGACCTTATTCCACCCTATCTCTGACCCTCTGACTGAAATGATCAGTTTTCGTGTCCTTTACCTTTAAGATTTCAATGTACCCACCCACTTCTATGACTGGCTAACATATTTGCCTATCAATGAATTATCAAACGCCCCCTGCCGTAACATGTGCGGAACTGTTGTCAGCGACTGAGCACCAGTGGGTCGAGGCTGAAGTAAAAGTAGGTGTCGATGTCTTGCTTTAGGGGCAGTCATATGCAAATGTTTTTGCCCGTGTGACGTCACAAATCCCGCCACATCCACACGAGCCGTTTTTGGAGCGTGGATAAATAAATGCTCTTTTTGTACTGAGGATGACGTATTATGCTATGAAGCTTGTAGGACATTTTAATGGTGCATGACCCCTTTAAGAACCAGCTGTTTGGAAGGAAGCTTGGACATCCTTCCTGAGAACAATCTTATATTCATTTTGACTCTCATGATGGGTGGCAATCTGTACACTGATTCTATATACAGTTATCGTTGCAGTTTGATCACTT
Source organism: Ictalurus furcatus (assembly GCF_023375685.1). Taxonomy (NCBI): domain Eukaryota; kingdom Metazoa; phylum Chordata; class Actinopteri; order Siluriformes; family Ictaluridae; genus Ictalurus; species Ictalurus furcatus. The sequence continues at coordinate 19,292,257 of NC_071267.1, forward strand.
ATAGAAGAGATACTGAGAATGTGATGCTTAATTTTCAGCTGAGAGGAAAAAAGTCCAGTCACCCGCAGCATGCAATACTGCTGATTAAAGTCATTTCAATAAGATCAGTAAATTAAATTAATAAGCTCTCTCCTCTTCATACGCACACACACACAATGTGGATTTTAACTTATTGTACTAAATAACGTCAGGATCTGACGTTTATGTTTGAATTATACTTAGTGAAACATCAAAACCCAGATGTGAGAGGGTAAGTGTGCTGTTGCTACGTGTAAGAGAGAGTTTGAGAACTGACACTTTCTGAGATTCACTGCAGACAGCATCTTGCTTCATCCTGTAAGAACAGGGACATCAGCATAAAGGAAGCAGCCTTTCCCCTCATCAGATAGCAATCGCCTCAGGAGCTCGAGGTGAGACAGCCATATTGCCCTTGGCAAGAGCACATAGCAGTAGACACAGTACTTCCTAAGAGCAAATGCAGCAGGACATTCGGTGGTGTCCATTCTGAAATTATTTATACACTGCAGTTGGCATGCAGCAGAGAGCAGAGCAGCATGGAGGAGCTGAAAAGGCCAGGTGTGCTTAGCAGATGCTTCATTAAGAATTAAGCACTGTGATGAGGCGAGAGAGTGTGTGCATTGATAACTCGAAACCGAAAAGCCTCCCACCGCACAGCAGTACTCATTAATATGTGAACATCATGCACTATACAACCAACACTGTGAAATGCATATTCAGTTTCAGCTCAGGAACTCTCTGTCACTACCGAACGTTCTCGAACCCCACTGGAAGAAATTCTGGAGAATCCTAGAACTTAACTAAGTAATTCGATATTTGTGGTGTGGATATAGAAAAATCCATCCTGAATGATTTGCATACTAATTAACATGTGATCTTCAATGACTTTTGTAGTTTGAAATTCTTTCATTGACATGTCGGTCTATTTTCATTTGACCACTTTCCTACATTACACACAATGCCATTCAACTACCTGCTGATAGTGGTCCCAGTTGGATTTAGCTCTTGCTTCATCTCTAACTAAAGACTGTAATGCAGCCTTACTACTTTAGTCTGTCCAGCGGTCTCACCTCCTCTCTACACTCTGCTCAAACAGATCAGGTTCTAAAGCTTCAACTTTCATGCTTATACCACTGTCAATGTCACTGTCTCTGCCATAGCTCAGCACAACTGTATCATATAGCTGCATTGTGGAATTGTGAATCCAAAAGGTGATATTTCTATTACTTCTATGTTGGATTTCTCATTGTGATGTGAAAATGGTGAATAAGAAAAGAGCTCTTTCTCTTTTGTTTTTAGGAGCTAACATGACATTTTTTTTCTCCTATTAGACACTACTGTGACTACACTAGGAATGTCCCCTTGTGAGGTCAGAGTGTCCCACAACCACTAACTTCTCACAGGAGTAATGGAAAATAAGCATAAGCCAAAAAAATTATTATTAAAAAATGTTAATTTAATGTGCTTCAGGGTGGAGATTTCCTTTAAATACTGCTCTTATGGAAAAATAATTGCTTCTTAGATTCATGGAAAATTCTGAATTAAAGAAAAGAATTATTCTGGAATATAAACTAAAAATTGTCAAATTGAAGACGCCTAGAATATCACTTTTTAACTGCATCTATAAAAGCACCATGGATTAAAACGGAATCAATTTTTGAGGTGATCAAAGATTCCCACTATATGCACTACAGTGGAGTGGCTGCCTTTGGGGCTCATTAGCATAGCTGTTAGCTCCCACGTCTGCCTGGAATTATGATACTACAGTATATGGCTTTCTTTGACTGCAAGAAGTGTCTGCTGTTAAAAAGGTAATATATTGTTTATGCCTATGAGCGGGAATCCGGTGGGTTTTGTTCAGCCTTACACGTTTCCTCTAGCCTCTCTACTTCTTTGGCTAACCCTTAAGCATTCATAAGGGTATGTTGTCAAAAAAAGAGGAGAAATTGCATTATTTTAAGATGCTTCCTGGTCGCTCCTCTATCTTATCCCTGATACAATATGTGTATCATTTCAAACAGCTGAATGAAATGAGCAAAGTATTTATCTGACTCATTCCTCCTAGGATTGAGACATAAGAGAATCTGAACAATAGGTTGTGTGACAGGTTTTTTGTTCATTTATGATATATTACCCAAGCCTGCAGGATCTCAGAATATACTGTGTCTGAACTCCTCTGGGCTGCAAGTCAAAAGACCAGTACTAACCTACTTAGATCAAGACAGAAACAAAAACAAAAAAATTATCATATTACCAGGATTTTAGAAATGATTATGTAAAATGAACTACACCAGATGTTTCAAAATTTTCACTCCAACAACTGGAGAAACATTTTCCTCTACTCCACTACTCATCTTTCCACTATCAAATGTCCCATAAAAACTTTTTCAGTAACAGAGACTATTTAATAATGTTGTTTTTTGTGTTGTGTTGTTTATGGTGCACTAGTGGTAAAACGTTATTAGCATCTCTAAATACAGTGGTGCTTGAATGTTTGTGAACCCTTTAGAATTATCTTTATGTCTGCATGGTCATTCATTTATTGAAGAAAACGCAATCCAATAATACATATCTGTGAGTGTCAAAAGTATATGAATCTCTAGGATTAGCAGTTAATTTGAAGGTAAAATTAGAGTCAGGTGTTTTCAATCAATGGGATGACAATCAGGTGTGACTGAGTGCCCTGTTTTATTTAAAGAACAGGGATCTATCAAAGTCTGATCTCCACAACACATGTTTGTAGAAGTGTATCATGGCATGAACAAAGGAGATTTCTGAGGACCTCAGAAAAAGAGTTGTTGATGCTGATCAGGCTGGAAAAAATTACAAACCCATTCTAAAGAGTTTGGATTCCACCAATCTGCAGTAAACCAGATTATGTACAAATGGAGGAAATTCAAGACCATTGTTACCGTCCCCAGGAGTGGTCGACCAACAAAGATCACTCCAAGAGCAAGAAGTGTAATAGTCTGCGAGGTCACAAAGGAACCCAGGGTAACTTCTAAATGACTAAAGGCCTCTTTTACCGAATAATTTTCCTCAATAAATAAATGAGCAAGTATAATATTTCTCTCTCATTTGTTTAATTGGGTTCTCTTTATCTACTTTTAGGACTTGTGTGAAAATCTGATGATGTTTTAGGTCATATTTATGCAAAAATATAGAAAATTCTAAAGGTTTCACAAACTTTCGAGCACCACCGTAATATTCAAAACAACAGCAACTGAATTGTTATGTTCATGAGGGGTGCCAACAATTCTGTAGTTAACTATGACTAATGTACACTCTGTCACGGATTCACAGCTCTACTCAGTTTGACATTTAAGCAGCTAATAAAACCAGAAAAATCTTACTTCCGGCTAAATAAACCCAACACAAATTATATTCCTATGACCTTTTGTTCTATTAAAGTCTGCTTTATATCAGTGTGCGTAGGCAAAGGCGTTTAAAGGTTTGATCAATTATAAAAACCTCCATCATTATCTCTGCCACTGCTGAATACTCAGTATTTTTGCTTTTTTTATCTGTACTTATTCTGTACCACCTACCTTTAGAGTCTATTCAGTATAACAGTATCACCTTTCCAGTGTTCTGTGGGAAATAGTGCACCTATTCTCCAATTACACATTCAGCAGAAATCTATCGAGCAGAGACTGATCATTGTTTTTTGCTTTATTGCAATTTTTTTTATGTGATAGCCTGATCAAATAAGTGTGTGCATCACTGTACAGTACACTCTGTACACTTAGTCCAAAGTCGAGTGGGCTGGACAGAAAAAAAATCTGTATAGTGAGCACTATCACATAAACAACTCCTCTTAAAATTGTTCATTTATCGTCATGTATATAAAAAGGTATATTCTATCCATATTCAATGGATGGAACTTATATAAAACGAACACATGAACAGACTGCAATTATACACAAAATGGCCCAAAACATTAAATTGGTGTGAAAATCAATATAGTTTGCAAAATTATTTTGCAAGCTATAGTGAAAAAAAGCAATTCACTGTGAAAACCCTAAACAAGAAGAATTATAATAGCTTATACCACAGCACTGTTGAATTCTCGATTCTGATTGTCTGACAGACATTCTGAGGTGTGCGATTATTTTTCAGTAACTGCACAGCTAAAGAAGCTCCAGCCAGGTCTTGACTGCATTACAGTTCCATATCACTTAACTAAAATAACGGAAAAGTTAGCCTACTGTCCACCACAGCACACACATTTAACTACAAACACAATGACCGAAAATTAAGATTTTACAGAAATAAGTAAGGAATATTTATTATTTATTTATATATTAATTTGTTCTATTTTTATATTATCAGCATGAAATGGGAAAAAAAAAATCTATGAACTCTCTCTCTCCAATAACCACATATCAATGGCTCAAGCCTCCGTTACTAGTTCTACAATGACAATTTGGAATTAGCAATGGAGGCTTGAGATGGGATGCGTAATATGTGTATTACCATCTCTGGGTGTGCATTATTTTTTAATAATTCAGTGGCCCGTCATCAATTATTCCTTACATATTTTGTCGGTAGCTGAGCTTAATGCTCTATTTTGCCCTCTAGTGGAATAACAGACACCAGGTCTTATTTTTATACAGTCCACAAGACAATTTAAATTTAGGACACAGATTGTATTCAACATTCATTTGGTGGGCTGGATTTGAACCTTTATTGGGCCGCACCCCTGCTCTAATGTAATAATAAAAAATTGTTATTCCTTCCTTTTCTCTTTGTGTCTATTTCTCCTCATTGCCACTGCTTCTTTTGTCTGCATTCTTGATAGAAATGCAATATTTTGTAAATTGTGGTGCTATAATCAAAGACTTATTCTTTCTATATGAAATAAGTTATAATTGATTATTTTCTATTAAACTCTTCTATTAAAGTCTATGGCATCTTCTGGCAGACTTTTTGCACATGCAATGGCTAGTTTCCCCTGAAAAGTGTAGAATCATATTTTCACAGATTTTGGTAGCCAACTAACTAACATGAGCTAACCTGAATTGAGTTTCTGACAGGATTTTAAAGTCATATTTATAGAAATATAGATTTATATATTATATTATATTTTATAGCAATAGATAGCTGCTAAAATTAACTAACCTGAGTTTCTGAGAGGATGTATATGTATATGTACAGTATACATATATGTATGTATATAGGCTTCACTGTTAATCCTAGCTAGATACAGATTATTTCAGAAAACCTATTTGGGTGTAATCCAAAAACTTTGTACCCATCTCTATATACCCTTTCTATCTTTTTTTTTTTGTTACGCATGCTCTCATGCCTTTACCATAGCTAGCAAAAATACTCCTAAAGATTTATTAGCCATTGAGGGTAGAGAAACTATATTAGCTGCATTGTTCTGACAGTGAATCACCTCAGAAATATGCTTCCCTCAAAATAATGTACCAGGTCACAGCAGATCACATACAGTTGCAATCAAAATTATTCAACCTCCATTGCAAATCAGGTTTATTGTCAAAATTTACAGACTTTCAGCTGTTTGCAATGAACAAATCATACAAAACCAATTGAAATAGTTCAACACAACGAATGCTTCAAGTGGTTTCCCCAAATTCAACTGAAAATGCAGCTTATAATGATTTCTCCAGTTTCAAAATTATTCAACCCCTGAACAGAATCCCTCACAACAGCACAAATATGCAAACAGGTGTTGTCTCAAGCACACCTGATGCAACTAATCAAGGGCTTCATTAGTTCCACAGGTTTGCTTGAGCTGGAACATATGAAATACCTGAACTGGCTAGGGGCAGAAAATTTATGAAATACCTCAATGGGGCAGAAAAAGGAAGCTGTCAACGGCTACAACCAGATTTCTGAGAAGGCAGGTTGTAAAAAACTGGAAGATTCTACAGGGTCATCACAGTCACCTGACTTGAACTCCATAGAAACTCTCTGGTGGGATTTGAAGAAGGCGGTTGCAGCACGCAAACCCAAGAATATTACTGAACTGGAGGCCATTGCTCATGAGAAATGGGCTAAGATTCCTCAGGAATGCTGCCAGAAGCTATGCATCTCATTTGCAGCAGGTCATAACAGCAAAAGGGTGCTCTACTAAGTACTAAAAATGAAGAGGTTGAATACTTTTGAAACTGGAGAAACCACTTGGAGCATTAGTTGTGTTGAACTATTTCAATCGATTTTTTGATTTGTTCATTGCAAACAGCTGAAAGTCTGTAAATTTTTACAATAAACCTGATTTGCAATGCGGGTTGAATAATTTTGATTACAACTGTATAACAGTCACTGGTTTCCACCACAGATAACTCACAGCCAATAAGCATTACAGTAAGTACCTGAAAGAAAAGCTGTGTACCAAAAAAATCACTATTCAACAAGAGCATCTCAGGTTTCAGCGTCAATGTGACACTGAACTGCCTTTTCTCCCTCACATGACACACATAATAAAGGACAGCCAATTTAGAGGTAGAAGACGCAAATGATGCCCATGAGCCAAATGGCAGTGTCCCCTGCGTCTCTCCTCCTAATGAAAAGTGCGGGAGAAATGTAGGCCGTTTGTAAGGGATGGTTATACTCCTATAATTAAATGTGCAGGTTTTTGTGTTCAAAAAGGTCGAGAGATTTATCAGAGAAAATGGAATGATTTCATGAGTCTGCATGAACTGGTCATTACAGTTGCTTTCTTATAATGTTTATAAAATTAGAGATTTCATATCACATTACACATTCTGAGAACCTATTGGCTCTGTACACAGAAGCAGATCAGGAGTGGGCAAGAGACCACATAGCCTCTTAGACTGCTAAAAGGAAACTATTCAGAGAGAGGACAGACTTGCTTCAATAGAAAGTACAACCCCAATTCCAAAAAAAGTTGGGATGCTGTGTTAAATGTAAAGAAAAACGGAATGCAATGATTTGCAAATCTCATAAACCCATAGGTTATTCACAATAAAACACTGAAACATATCAAATGTTTAAACGGAGGAAATTTTACAATTTTAATGAAAAAATGAGGTAATTTTGAATTTGATGACTGAAACACGTCTCAAAATAGTTGGGACGGGGGCAACAAAAGGCTGGAAAAGTAAGTGTTGTAAAATTCTGCAAAGAATTAAAACTTATCATCAACATTTTAACCTGTCAAATAGTGCTGGTATTGTAGCATCTCTGAATAGAACTAAGGGTTGACTAATTTGAATACTTCCAGTATAGACAATCTCAATAAACTGGGTACTAAACTGTCACTTGGGTGGTACCCTCAATGTATACCTATTGTACCTATTGTGTTATCAGTCCGTATAGGATTTATTTTATGATTGTTGCAGCCAAAAATGCTCGATTTTGCTGTGGCTTTTTAAAAAATTTGTGATGCAACTTGCCGAGTTTTTGTACTTTTTTTGCAGAAAACTACTTGAATTGGCAAAATTGCAAATTGTTTGGCACTGCCTTTCGCAGTGATGTCTGTTGATAAATGTGACCTTTTAGCTGTACTCGTGTTCGAAGCACGTGAACTGCAGAGGGCTTTGGCTGAATGCGTGTTGTGATGACGGCACATGATGTGTCTTGGCCCAAATCTGTGGAAAATCTGCTGTCATGTTGAAAAATTGCAAGCTCCTCCGAATATTGCAGAGTTTGTTTGATTTTGTATTAATTCTGCGATTGCAAAATGAAAAAGGTTGTGAAAAAGGTTGTCGGAGGAAACAATAGTTACAGTTCAGTCCCTTCCCCAATTTCCTTACATTATTCCATCATTCCCTACTAATTTTCCTTTATTGCATTTGACTATTTCCTTATTTTTATGGCTGGGTTCATATTACTAGTAGCAGTTATATTTGGAACTGTATCAGCACAAAAAATCTGATATTTTCAAACCACTTTCATGTGATGCTAGATCAGATATCCTATACATGATAATGCAAACACTACTGGAATGGGCATATCGAAATGATTCTTATTTTTTTAACAGCTCATCACTGCTGACTGCTCTCCCGGCACACACATGCCTTGACACAGAAATGACTCTAATATCCGCAAACACAAAGCTGTGCATCTGTCTTTTTTCTGCCTTCCAGTTCGGAACAGCACACGAGCTGCCAGCCAAACTACAGAGCAAATAATCTTGTGCTGCAAGTTCATTTATTTAGCAGTCTGCCGATGAGGCATTGTCTGACAAACCTATCGTTTTGTTGATCATTCATATGATGAGGATAATAATGATGTGCCACCTGGGTTTCAGAGCAGAGGTCTGTTCACACTAATTACAAACACGGCTCACTTGCAAAGTAAATGTGATCTGCTGACTGGGGAATCTGAGTAAAAAAAAATCTAAATTGAGCAATACTGCTTATGATGTTAATATTATTCTTTATAACTTCATTTGATTTTTTTGGCATATACCTTTTTTGCATAACCACATGAAATTACATTTTTGTACATTACAATAAGATTTCTGTACACAAACCTGTTGTTGATCAGTCAGATCTGATGCATATGTTTTCAGAAATTTGCTTTTAAAAAAAAAAAAAAAAGGACAGCATGAATAAAAACCAGGAGTGCACCGGTGGTGCCTTCATTGGCAGCAGTAGAAGCAAAAAAAGGTGCATTGTTTCTGCTGTCGTCACACAATGAATTCAGATCCATGCCTGGATATTGCCCATAAAACATGCTGACGTCTAGCTAACTTCCACCTGAGGCCAGGTTACTCAGCATGCAGATGGCATTGTCATTATTGCTTCCTGCTGGCTTCCTGTTAAGTTCAGAAGTACTTATTTATGAATATAATAATATTGCTCCATAGTACATTATTGACCTTCTTCACCCTTACTATCCTACCAGAATGCTAAGATCTTGTAATCAAATTCTTCTATCTGTCCCCCGTTGTCATACTAAAACAATGGGTGATCGCGCCTTTTCTGTGGTTGGTCTCAAACTCTGGAACAGCATCCCATTTCACATGAGGTCCGCGCCATCTTTAGCTATTTTTAAATCTTCTGTTAAAATGTATTTTCATTCTTTGTCTTGAGATGCCATTTAATGTGATGCTATATGATGTTATGTACAGCACTTTGGATCAACTACTGTTGTCTTTAAATGTGCTATATAAATAAAATTTTACTTGACTTGACTTGATTATAACAATCATTGTGCATATGCGAGCAAATTAATCTCTGGTCCAAACATGCTAATTTGATCACTTTTAATTTGCAATATAACGGCTCAGATTCATGAAATCAATTAGATATCAGAAAATCAATTTTAAAAAGTCTTAACCATTCTTTAAACTTAAATATACTTACTGAGCAACAACTTTATGTACAGTGGGGGAAATAAGTATTGAACGCGTCAACATTTTTTTCAGTTTCCAATGAGGCTATTCACATGAAATCTTCACCAGACACCAGTATTAACTCAAGAAATCTGGAAATATAAAGAATTTACAACATTAAAGTCCATAAATAAAGTTATGTGTAATAAAGTGGAATGACACAGGAAAAAAGTATTGAACATGCTAAGGAAAAGCAGTTCTCCAAGGCAAGGTAAGGCAAGTAACCAGATGAAATCCGTAAGTAATTATACCTCCTATTTGTGCAAAATTAATATAAAAAAAAATTAATATCAGCTGGGTTAGTAAATTGATGGTCTATAAAACGGTGTCACACAAGAAACATCTCATGATGGGTAAAAGCAAAGAGCTCTCCCAAGACCTTCGCAACGTTATTGTTACAAAACATATTGATGGAATCGGATACAGACGTATTTCAAAACTTCTGAATCTTCCAGTAATCACCATTGGAGCCGTTATCTGCAAGGAGAAGCAACATCACTCCGTCATCAACCGGCCACACACAGGAGCATCTCGCAAGACTTCTGACCAGGGAGTCAGAAGAGTAGCCCAAGAGTCAAGGACCACTCGGAAAGAGCTCCAGAAACACTTGGAGGCAGCAGGTGCCATCGTCACAGAGAAAACAATAGGCAATGCACTCCACTGCTCACGCTCACCCCGCAAGACTCCATTACTAAAGAAAAGGCATGTCGAAACTCGTTTAAAGTTTGCTACAACTCATTTGGACAAGCCTATGAAATACTGGGAGAGTGTAGTCTGGTCAGGCGAGAGCAGAATTGAACTTTTTGGCTGTCATACTACACACATTGTTTGGAGAAGAAATGGCACTGCACATCACCCTTAAAACACTATACCAGCAGTGAAGTTGGAGGTGGAAGCATCATGGTGTGGGGCTGTTTTTCATCGCATGGTACTCGCAGACTTCATATAATTGAAGGAACGATGAATGGAGCTCTTTACCGGAAGATTCTTCAGAAGAATCTGCTGCCATCCACCAGGATGATGAAGATGAGAAGTGGGTGGACGTTCAAGCAGGACGACGATCCAAAGCATACAGCAAAGGAAAAAAATTAAGGTGTTAGAATGGCCCAGTCAGTCACCTGACTTGAATCCAATCGAACAAGATTTAAAGACAATTTGTTTAGAAGAATGGGCCAAAATCACACCTGAATACTGCGGCCGATTAATTTCTTCATACAGGAAGTGTCTTGAAGCTGTCATTACAAACAAAGGCTTCTCCACTAAGTATTAAATAATTTTCAGTTAGCCCAGTTCAATACTTTTTTTCCTGTGTCATTCCACTTTATTACACATAACTTCACTTATGGATTTTAATGTTGTGAATTCTTTATATTTCCAGATTTCTTGAGTTAATACTGGTGTCTGGTGAAGATTTCATGTGAATAGCCTCATTGGAAATATATTTGCTGAAAAAAATATTGCCGTGTTCAATACTTATTTCCCCCACTGTATATCTCATACAAATTTATGAACACGTTTAAGAAATCCATAAATCAATGCAATGTGGTCAATGTGACCAAAATGAAACAGTCCTTCATTATAATTTAAACCAGAACAGGCAGCAGTACTGATTGTGTTTAATTGTTTCTATACCTCATGTTTTTATTTAGACTTTATTTACCATTATCTAAAATCCAATGCCAAATGGCTTGTGCTATTTTCTTATAACCACTTGCCATTTTATGAAGCTCAACAACCTTTTGCCACACATCACAGCTATATTCCTTGGTCTTACCCATTGTTATGAATGACTAAGGGAATTTGGTCTATGTGTTACCTCAAATTTATACCCCTGTGAAACAGGAGGTCATGGTTGAACAATTTCCTGTTGAACAATTTCCTGTTCCTAGTCACTCAGGTGTACTAAAAAATGTAAACTATTAATTGGAATATACTTCAAATATATTTTTCTCATATGAATTCATAGGGGTGCCAATAACTATGGCACACATATATTTAAAAAGGATAAACCTGCATTTTGTTTGCAATTGTTTGATATCCATGAGAGCAGAGTGTTTTTTGTGAATCTTTTGAACAAAAGATCAAAAGGTTAAACAAGAAAGACAATTTTCAGTCTTCTTTGCTCATATTTACTAAGGGTGCCAATATTAGTGGAGGATATTGTACTTTTACAGTATGTCAAAAAAAATCCAAAATGAAACTTATATTACACTTTAAACAAAAAGATGATGCAATTTATCCATTCAATCAATCATTTGTCTGGCCACATTGATATTCAGCCTTTGGTATTTTGGGAGTAATTTTAAACGTTTTCATGCTTTAAAAAAAATTTTTTTAATCATACTGCGTCTGTTTCCACTAAATTAAACTGCAGAATTGAAAGCTCCAAGGAATAAATGCCATCCAAAACCTTTGACAAGTGAAAAATGATTCCCTGACTATGAATGGACTAGACCAGTGTCAAAAACTTCTATGTGCAATTCATTTCTGATCAATCCTTACATATTCTCTGAAATTAAATCCAAGATTAATCTAATTATCTCTAAAGGGCTAGGCTATGTTTTCTGCTGCATGGCCCAGCGATTGTTAATTACATTTATATGCAAATGAATATGTTTTTCACAGTTTATGATTGTTGGCTAGAGAATTTTGCATGTAAGGGTTTTCACAAGAACATTATCTGAATGCACATGAGAGTAATGAAATCCAACAGAAAAGCACTGCAATATATTTTAATCAGCTATGCATCACTCAATGCATCATAAAGACATTCGTGCATATAGTATACTAAATGCTTATATTGTGGGGAGAACATGAGCTTCTGATGTGGAGTAATTTACATATAATGAAAACAACGACTGTCGTTTAAAGATTCACAAGTGCTGCAATATTCAAAGTAGTTCGTATTTTAATAGAGCAAACAGTTAATATTTGCTGTCCTATTTTCTGTGCTTTGGGATTTGCGCCTTCACATGCTACACAAATGAAAGCGTATCTCAAACCAGCAGAAGGATTACATTCTGTTCGCTTTTTCTGTGGTGAAAGAAGCACAGCAGACAAACAAGATGCAGTTACACAGCTCATCTGATCCAATAAACATGCTTCCCACAAGGGTCACAGCAATAACTGAGACTTCTGAAAAGCTCAGAACTGGGAGTTGAGAAAAATAAACTATTCAAATGGATGGAAATTTGAAATCATTAGATAGATGTTTGAATCCTGTGGTTCTGAAGGTTTTCTGTTTATACGTTTGTCAATGCCATGCGTGGTTAGTGAATGGTGACTAATAAATCAGCAGTTGTTGAGGTGGGTGGGGGGGCAGCTGGGTAAATGACTTCCATCAGCACGCAAAGGACACAGACACACATGTCCGGTGTGTCAACAACCACTATCCTCCATCTAATCAGTTAATTGACTGCTACAGGGAAGGCAATGCAGAGATACCTGCTCAGAAAGACCACACAAAAGCAGCTAGGTTACCTCTGTGACCCTTTACTACCACATCCTTTATTCTCTCGGCTCTTTCAGCTCTCACATAAAGTCAAACAACAAAACAACCTTTCATATGGAGCTGCTGAATCACACATGATGTCTATGAAGGTTTTCAGTTAGCCAGGGCATTTTGAATCCAAGACCTTTTTTATGCATCTAGAATTTCTAACTCAAGGTCACAGGATTTGTGATATGTTCTGTAAAATGAGAATCTTAGGGTGTTTTCAGACCTGTAGATCAGTGATTTGTTCCGAACCTGGGACTCAAATTGTTACAATGTTGTATTTTCTCCTTGGCTCAGTTCACTAGGCAACATTTCAAAGCGTACAAAAATGTGTTTATGCAAATCACAGGTGAGTAATCTGTCCTCTCATTGGTCAGTGTGCGTCTGTTTATGTTCCAGGGTTCATCAAGATGGATAGATAGCAGCGCCGTGCGCTTATTGTGGCTTACTTTTTTTTACTGTAGTTATAATAATTTATCTAATTTATATGTTCAACTGAGTGATTAAGGCCCATCTCGTTAACACGCTCACTAAACACCTTGAAAACCTTGGTGTTTTTATGCGTTTTTTGTAAGTTGTTCAGATATGGTCATCAGACCAAATTTCATTGAGGCATTTTACCTCGTCTTTAACTTTAGTCCAAGGTAAACCGCAATTCATGTTGTGAGCCATTAGCAAAATGACCACGCTTTTTTACGTAACGTAGTTCCCATCATGAATTGCTATACAGGTTGGTTTGTTGGTCCGTTGGGTCAGATTGCTTTCTCACCACAAGAAAACTGCTCCAGAGTTCGTTTGCAATCAGGACGAGACACCTTCACAAATCCTGATATGCACTTGTATCACATTTTATTGAGGTTTGCACTAGCTTACTGTGAGTATCCATTTTATGGTGCAATGTAGAACATTCTGAGTTATCAGTTTCCATTGATCCTTTTACTGCAAACTCACGATATAGTCTCTTCCAAAAAAAACTGTATTCCCTTTCAGATGTTTTTCAAATATGTGTTTGAGGCAGTGATGTGCCTTACACCATGGTGCATAATATTTCATGTTATGAAAATATTTATTTACTTGTGGAAAACAAGGGAGAAGAACATGAACAGCACAAAAAGAGAATCAGTTGCTTGTTTAAGTGAATAAGAATGGGCTTAAAAATGTATTAATTAATTAAATCAATCAATAAAAATCACTGACACATGATTTTATGCACAAAACTGCAAGTGGATCATGATGTTCATACATCATGATATTGATCATTCATCATATTGCCTGGGTGATGATCTTATCCAGATCAAATGGCAAACAGTGTACTGTCACAGAGATGAAAAGGTCCTACAGCAACATGACAGGATAATTCATCCTTCACTAGTGCAGCCGTCAAACCATTTATTCCTCACTGGTCCACTCGATAAATTACAACTCAGTAGCCTGACTGGAGCTGAGACCCCTGACTCACTGCATCACTTCCCCTCACCTGTCACCTGGTATCTCATGAATGCTATTTCAAATGTTTTAGAAGACATTTTGCATATAAAGCACAGCATGTGAACATGTGTTGGCCGTAAGTTCAAAATATCTTCTGGAATTCATGAAGGCAGGCAGGGAGATCGGCAGAATCTGTAGCGCAAGATCTGGTTCATTTGGCTTCTTATATCTAATCATCCTTATTTTGGACACATTAATGCTGTGTCACTGTATCTGTCCTTATCTGAGAAGGCAATTCTGCTCACCAGACAAAGAATTCTGGTGAAAGGAAAGCTTGAAAAACATGATGAACTGAACTGTTGCTCTGACGCTGAATAATTTTTTTTATCATTTTTGAAAAGTAGATCAAATAATGTGCGATCAAACTGTGACAGTAAGTTAGATAATTATGTTCGATGTTATGATGGCATAAACACAATTAGAAACCTGTCCATTTTAATCTGCAGTAATAGCAGCAACCTGCAGAAATAGTGTTTATATTTATATAGCCAGAGATTGCTAATACACAGCACCTGCTTTCCCCCACAGCTTCACTCCTTGTGTGTCTCCCTTCACCTGTCACCTGTCCTGCTCCTGCTCCTGCTTCAGGCATCCTGCTGTCTCATCAAAGGAGAAACTCATATGAAATAAATAAACCAATATGTGTCTCACAGGCTCTAACTCAAGCGGACAGCAGCTCCTGGGGGAGCAGCTGAGTCTTCGGCTGACATTTTTCTCCCTCCTTTTCAAACAATGTGATTTGGGGGAAGAAAACATTGTATCAGTGAAGGAGAGAGGCGCGTGTATGCAGTCATACGTGGCCTTATCCTTACTGCATTATAAAACTCCTTCTCAGTGCAGGCAGAGGTATGTGGCAATCGATAAATATTGATTAAGGCATACAGACACTAATCAAGAACCCTGTTTGGAAGAAGATGTCGTCCGTGTGAAGCAATACTTCTCATCCCTGCTGGCTTAGCAAAGCTGCCCTGGTTCAATTTCAATCATGCCACGCTCACAATATGATTAGTTACCAAAGCCCGCAATCAACCTGCAGCTACTATCTTGCTATATTTTAAATCTCTAATGAGCTTGAGTTTACACAGAAACACCCTCTACTCATTTGTGAGCAGACTAATGGCCAATACTCTATGCATGCTTGAATAAAATATGGAAAGCATTACAGATTCTTTTGGTGCCTTTTTTTCTAATTATTTGAAATGAATAGCTGTGGGGTTTGTATTTTCCATAGTGGTTAATGTGACAATGAAAAAGGAAAACGTTTTAACCGATGACCTGTGACTGATTCTGGACATGTTTGATGGGTTTCTAATGGGATTTAAATAAATTCTACAGGGGCTTGGTGTAGGTTCCTGTAAGGTGACCTCGAGGAAAGGCTGTGGTTTAACGGTGATTTAATGAACCTAATAGACCATTTAACCTAGCTGCACGAAAACAACAAACAATGATCGCCATGGTCATCTAGACACAACTGGTAAATATGTAATAAGGTTACAATAATTCATTCAATTACACACTGAATATATCCTGGATCTGTAACTCAATCAAGAATGAATGGACTCTTGGAAATCATTTAGCTAATTCTAATTAATATGTAAAACAATATTTCTTGTGTGTGTTTTTTTAAAGCAGGGATGTTTTAGATTATAAATACATATATATATAGAGAGAGAGAGAGAGAGAGAGAGAGAGCCTATTAGAGCTTTTCTAGATTAGATACCACTCATATTGTTATGTACACAATAGCTACTGCACACCCTGCTGAAAAAAAAATAGAAACCCTAACAGAATTTGCGATTTTTTAATGGGAATTGTTTTGGTTTTCATGGAAACTATAATGGTCCCTGTGGGTCTCTAGTGGCAATTTATTCTCTTCTATTAGTGGCATGTTATGTCTAGTGTCTATACCATTAAGGACCAATAATGGTGATGGTTAGCTGATGGTTTGTAATGGTATTTGTAGTGGAAACCATTAGAATTTCTGTGATGGTTTCTATTGTTTTATTTTGTTTTTCAGCAGGGCATATTCACTGCCCATACCCTTGTTATTTACTTACTGTATATATATATATATATATATATATATATATATATATATATATATATATATTCGACCTGCACATTGTTCATTTGCACATTGGTACTATTTGCACACCTGGTAAATGATCAACTGCATTTCATTGCTGAGTACCTGTACTGTGCTATCTATCTATCTATCTATCTATCTAAGATATTGCTACACTCTTAGAATCTGAAAAAAGCTTTAAGGGAAGAAATTAGCATTGCTAATATATTCCTAATTACAGGAACTTTAATTGGGAAAATGTTAATTTAAAATGTCTGATCAAGTAGCCTAATCAAAGTAGTGTGATCTTTGTAAAATAGCTACTATTTAGTACGTCTTTGGACGCAGGAATGGGGACGGATGAGCACTTAGCCCTTACTGTTTTATTATTAGAGTAGTAAACGGTTTTGCATAGAACTGTTCATGATAACAAGCCGAGTGTCTTTTTGTGACTCGGGCGTGGCGACAATCGACCACTGTCAAAGCTGAATTTCTAATTTATTGGCAGGTGAAAGAGTAGGGTCCAGAATATAATCTCACAGTTTAAATCCAAAGAAAACGGCAGTCGGTTTGACGGACAGGTAAATGTTTCGAGTGAGAGAGGTAGACATTAATATGTGTAGCCTACCAGGCAGATCTGAGTAACTCACCTGAGAGAAACAGCGCACGCGCATTCAAATCAGCACTAAACGCTACTGAATAAACTAGTTTACAGTAATGACTGTCTAATTTAAAACAAAATAAATTGGAGAGTTCGCCTAAGCCAAAAAGGCTATTTGGTAACTAAACGAACAAAAAGACTACTCACGTAAAAAATTTTTTTAAAAAAATGTAAAAAAAAAAAAAAATACATATATAAATAAATAATAAATAAATAAATATATAGCCTATCGATAACGGGTGAATTTAGAGGCTGTCGTCTAAGTTACCAAATCACTCACTGCTCATTAGACATACACACCATTCCTCCTGATGAACATAACAGGGATGTGCCATGGATTTATTATTTTGTCCTAAAGCCTGTAATAGATTGAACACATGTAAAAGAAACGAGCTCACGTCTCTGAAGCGATTCCAGTGCTTTATCTTGCGGCTGTATTGGGAGGTAGTAGACAGCCATTGCTCGTCTTCCAGGAAATTGCCGCCGGTGTTGTCCGGCTCTTTTCCGCTCCGCACAGCGCCCTGAACACCGCAGCATCCCGCCAGCACGAAGAGCAGGACATGGGGGAGCAATGCACTCCTTAAACCGGCCATCTACCCTGTGTGTGTGGAGTAAAGAGGTCCGTCAGTCTATCGTCCTAGAGCACAGATACACACTGCTCTCTAAACAGTGAGGGATAATGATGTCTTCAGGCAGGAGCTCAGCGGCAAGTAGAGGTGTGTGTGTGTGTGTGTGTGTGTCTCTATCTCTCTCTCTCTCTCTCTCACACACACACACACACACACACACACACACACATATATATATATATATAGAGAGAGAGAGAGAGAGAGAGAGAGAGAGAGAGATTTACTTCTATCATGTACAGTATTAGCAATAATATAAACTAAGCAACGATACATAATTTAATAGCCGTTCTCTTAGATGCTACTGCAAGATCAAATCAACAAAGGCAATATCAACACACGCCCTTCCTATCTTTCTGTTCATAGATGTACGATCAATATACTGTAGCACTCCTATATGCCAAGACATCTGCATCCAGTTTTCCAGATTCCAATGAATTCTTGGGCTAAATTATACTATTCGTATTCACTCTCCTCCCCACCTACAGACGCCTCATTCATAATCCTGCTGTGTTTACAGAAATACACCGATCAGCCATCACTGACAGGTGAAGTGAATAACAATAATTATCTTGTGAAGGGGTGGGGTATGTTAGGCAGCAAGTGAACAGACAGTTTGCAAAGTTGATGTGTTGGAAGCAGGAAAAATGGGCAAGCGTAAGGATCTGAGCAAGTTTGACAAGGGCCAAATTGTGATGGCTATAGAAGACAGGAAGGAGAACCGGTGAACCGTTGACAGGCTCAGAACCAACATGCAGGACTTAGAGGATCTGTTGCTAACGTCTTGGAGTGCTGCTAGATACCACAGCACACCTTTAGTGGTTTTGTGGAGTCCATGCCCCAACAGGGTCAAATCTGTTTTGGTGACACAATATAAGGCAGGTGGTTGTAATGTTATGGCTGAACAGTGTATATTATACCTTGAAGAATGCAGAGGTTTAACATGTATTGCTGTTTCAACCCGGAGCTCAGGTTACTGTGAGTGTGGAGTTTTGTATGTTCAAGTGTCTGTCTGGGTTCCGCTCTGTTCTCCAGTTACCTATCACCTCCCAAAAACATGCCAGTAGGTAGATTGGTTACACTAAATTGCACATAGGTGTGAATAAGTGTTCTTGGTGCCCTGCAATGTACTGGCATCCCATTGAGGATCAGTGTCTGAGATCCACTGTGAATCTGACCAGGATAAAGCAGTAATTAATGATGAAAGAATGACAACATAAATTCAGATATTACACATTTAGTGTATGTATGTATGTAAACTGCCTTGGTGTATGGATCTATTAGAACAAGCTCCCATAACCACCCAACTAAAAAGAAAATCTAGTCATAACATTATTAGGAGAACTGCTACAGCCCCAAGGACTTCATCCAGAAATCTTGACAGTCTGAAAGTATTGTAATAGGACTCCCGGACTGGAGGTGAGAAGAGCAACACCTCAGGATTGTAGAAATATGAAAGAGATTTATTATCTTTGCCAGTTATTACACTGATGGCACTAAATATAGGAGATAAGCAGTTACACATAGTTTCCAAATGTATATACTACAAACAGGAAGCAATATCTAACTCACATTAATCCATGTTATCTGTACAAATCCCTTGCTTCTCATTTTTTTCAGCAAACATGCTATGATTTCTTGACTTTTAATATCTAGGTGAAAATGTGATTTAGCGAATACTTGTACCATCAAAAACAAATTAATGAGGTCTGGCTATAAATTACAAGCAAGCATAAATTCACATAATCCACAATTTGAAGATGGTTTCAAAGAGGTATTTCGAATGGAATAAGGTTAGTCAATATGATCTACATATATAAGGTATAATTACGACATTCAATCAATAATGCTTCTTCCCGCTGGATCAGACAGCAATTCAACTGAAGCTGTATAAATATTCATAAGGACACTGTAATGACAGCATGCAAAGGCTGACAGCATGGTGGTTTAAATCTTGTCAAATTAATAATTAAAGAAAAATTAGACACCTGAGAGTATCTGTGTCAGTGTTCTGTGTGTATATTCAGTACATCTGAAATCGCCTTGTTTGTGTTTTTTCACAGATTAAGCCTAGTGTTAAATCCTGTTCATTTGTACACTTCTTAACAAATGGGCTACTTTGGTTTTTAAAACATATCTGAGAACTGGATTAGTATAGTTGTTATACATTTATGTTTAGATATATTTACATAATCATAGATATCAGAAACCTAGATGCTTCTTTGAGCTAAGACTGACACATCTTCAGCATCGTCCTCTTGGTCAGGGTACGTTTCCAGATTGTCCCCATTGAGGTAATTAAATTCAGACTGTCCACAAAGATTTTTGTGAAAATCCCAGCACACAGGGCAGTATTTGGATTGCACCTTGCTCAGGCTTGCTTCAAGCCGAGTTTGAGGTTATAGACCTTTCATCAACAGCCTTGAAGAATGGACAAATCCAGAATCATGTCAAATCATCAACCATCCAATCCAGCAAACTCAATAACACATATATGAAGAACAGGGCCTTGGTTTAGCTGTTTGTTTATTAATGGTAAGCCCCCATTAAGAGATCATTTTAGACCAATATCAGTTTTAATGATTCAAAAAACATTACTTTTACATTTACATTTATAGTATTTTGCAGACACCCTTATCCAGAGTCACGTGGGAGAACTTGGAGAAGTTGAAAATGAATCAGGCAGCTGCATTCTGGATCAGTTGCAATGCAGGGGCAGACCTGCCAGGAACGAGTTGCAGTGGTCCAATCTCAAGATGAAAAGGGACAAGCACCTGAGTGGTCTCTGTGGTTAGAAAAGGCTGGAGCCTTTTGATGTTATAAAGGAGAAACCTGCATGACCGTCAGGTTAGTGAGTAAGGAGAGAAGGATAAAGCTGGTGATGTACATACAAATAATATACAATATCCAACTTAACCCATCTTCTAAAATGCATTTGATTCTAGTAATTTTAAAAGCTGTACTGCTTTGCATGCAGTAAAGTCTGGTTGGAAGGTGGGAGTAAAGAGGGGGGTATTACAACTGTGAGATTCTAAACCCTGTTAAGAGCTTACAAACATACTGAAGTCAGCTATAATGGCTATATTGTGGGAATACAAGTCAGTATTTCTCACAATCAAAAATTTAACGAAGTTTTTAATTGCCTAGTTTGTTTTCTTTTCTTTTTAAGATCTTATCATAAAATATCTGACCATTTGGTTACTTGTAATGGATCATACATGAAGCTTAACACAGTAAATGCCTCATTGCTATACATGTCTTTATATTTTTCACAGCACTGCAGAAAGCTTGTAGCAGTGATTTGTGAATGAGCGTGTAGGTGATGAGTAACTGGTGATGAATGACTGTAGGAGATGAATACAGAGCAGAAGTTTAGAGCTGAACAAGCCTGTGGCCTTAGGACTCTTAGGACTTCAGGCTGAGTTACATCTACAACTATCTCTCTCTCTCTCTCTCTCTCTCTCACACACACACACACACACACACACACACACACACACACACACACACACACACACACGCGACTTTAAACAAGGTGTGAGTAAAACACAAAAGTCTTGAAGCATATAAGATATAAGCTTGTAATATAAATCAAATAAACACTTTCAGTTAGAAACAGGAGTTATGCTGAGGAGTGAAGGAGGACTTGCACAGAACATGGTCAGAGCAGTGCAGCTTGGAATCTTTCTTAATTTAATTACAGAAAATAAAGTGACTTACAGTGCTGTGAAAAAGTACTTGATTGATTGGCTGATTTCTTCCGTTTTTGTGTTTATCTCACATTAAATAGTTTTAGATCTTCAAACGAAATACAACATAAACCAACGGCAACTTGAGTAAACACACAGTACAGATTTTTTTTTATTATTTATTTACTGTCCTATTATGGGTCAATTTGACCCAGTTCCACATCTGGGATACTGGTTAATCTCTCTTTATCTCTTTGAATTTTTTTTTATTTTTTTACTTTTCCTCATCTAGGGTCATGAACTTATATGCAAATATTTCTTCTTATGGCTTATCTTGGACAAGCCATATTAAAGGTTTACTGTTTTAGGCTGTTCTTTGCTGTTTTTGTGTGTATTTAAAAAGTGAAAGTCATTTTGACCCATAACATACTGGCTGTAACTTCTTTTCCCAACATAATAGGAGGGTTAATTGAAGCAAAAAAAGTTATCCAACATCTATCACCAATGTGAAAAACTAATTGCACCCTTAAACTTAAAATCTGGTTGTGCCACCTTTAGCAGCAATAACTACAACCAAACGCTTCTGATAACTGGAGATCAGTCTTTCACTTACTTCTAGGACTAGGACTTACTCCTATGCTTTGGATCATTGTCTTGCTGCATAATCCAGTTGCACTTGAGTTTCAATTTACAGACTGAAGACCGAACATTCTCCTTTAGGATTTTCTGGTAGAGAGCAGACTTCATGTTTCCCTCAATTATAGTTGTCCCTCAACAAAAGTTGCCCAGGCCCTGAAGCAGCAAAGCATCCCCACACCATCACACTTCCACCACCATGCTTAACCGTAGGTGTGATGTTCTTTTTGTGAAATTCTATGTTTGGTTTACACTAGATATAACGGGACTCCTGTCTTCCAAACAGTTCCACTTTCAACTCATCAGTCCACAGAACATTCTCCCAAAAGGTTTGAGGATCATCAAGGTGTGTTTTGCCAAAATTCAGACGAGCCTCAATGTTCTTCTGGGTTAGCAGTGGTTTTCACCTCACCACACTTCCATGGATGCAATTTTTGCCCAGTGTCTTTCTGATAGTGGAGTCATGAACAGTGACCTTTATTGATGCAAGAGAGGCCTGTAGGTCCTTTGATGTTGTCCCTGGCTCTTTTGTGACTTCCTGGATGAGTTGTTGCTGTGCTCTTGATGGAATTTTGGAAGGTCGGCCACTTAAATAAATAAATAAAAACTGTATTTGTCTTCACACAGAATTTGTTTTAATTTCTGAAACAATGTAGTATGATATATGCACAAAGACCGAAGAATTCAGGATACTTTTTCCACAGCACTGTATGTACTTGATGTTGAACTACAGCATATTATCATGGCAGTGTTTTATCATTTTAAGTAACCAGACATTCAGCTGTGGAGATTCTCTGAGACAAATTTTTCTTTGCTTTTTGAGTTCATATGCAAATAATCATTGCCGTAAGAGTGAACAAAATATAACTGCGATTGCACCTCATTGCAACCTTTTAAGCCTACTTCTCTAATAACACCTCAAAACCTCACTATCATCAGCAACGGCAGCACCTTGCTACAGTCCACCCACATAATAATTATTTCTCCTGAATTTGCTCTGACAGCCTCTAAACCCCAACAGTTTTAATGAGCACAAATCCATTAATGCTCTGTTATCAACGTATTATTATGTACCAGAAAATCATTCGGATAATTACAAATTCAAAAAGGGCTCATGTTTCTCACTTGTAGACTCTCATATAAAAATGTACTCTTATTCCCTCTGGAGAAAGGTGAGGATTTTAGAATAGCTTTTGCAAAAACC
Organism: Ictalurus furcatus; assembly: GCF_023375685.1. Lineage (NCBI taxonomy): Eukaryota > Metazoa > Chordata > Actinopteri > Siluriformes > Ictaluridae > Ictalurus > Ictalurus furcatus. The sequence continues at coordinate 19,315,471 of NC_071267.1, forward strand.
TAAGGATATTGTAAATCATAGATTGTATTATCCATTTGCATATGTTATGAAGATCAACATTTTGTTTTTTTTCTAATCAATATTCTGATATTTGCCTCAACTAACAATTCTGTAGCTCACTGTAATTTGATCAGGGGTTTTGTTATACCAACTTAGCGTTTTCAATTTTCCTGTGAATTTTACCCAGCAGCAATCATGACTAATTATACTACAGAGCTGTTGAATTTGATTCAGAAGGTGTCAGATGGTATTAATAAAATTTTTAGCAGGTCTGACAGCAGTGCCAGCTACAAGACAAATTAAATGTTGATATTAACACACTCTTACTAATATGATATAATGTATGTTGTTATTTGCATAGTAACAACTTACACAGAGACTTGGCAAACACTGCACACAAGTAGATTAAGTAGATTAACAAGTAGATATGGTGAATCTGTGAGGAAACCTTTATTTAGCATTTTGTCAGAACTTTGTAATAGTCAGTGGTAAAGTTATTCCTTTAGGTTTTCCAATGTGGGAAAGTCTTCAGGACAAAATTCAATTCAATTCAGTTTTACTTGCGTAGCACTTTTAACAATGAACATTGTCATGAAGCAGCTTTACAGAAATATAGAAATAAGATATACATTTTTAAAATGCATGAATTTATCCCTAATGAGCAAACCAGAGGTGATGGTGGCAAGGGAAAAACTCCCTGAGATGATTTGAGGAAGAATCCTTGAGAGGAACCAGACTCAAAAGGGAACCCATCCTCATCTGGATGACAACGGATAGTGTGATTATAAATAAATTCGCTTCTACTGTGTACTATATGGTCAAAAAGTGCAAAAGTGTAACTAGGAACTTGTGATCTTATGAGCAATTTATGAATATAAGCATTAGATTTATTTCTGAATTCATTAGTTAATTCATTTTAACATGAAGTCTATTTTGTTGAAGTTATCAACTGTTCAATGATGGAGACTTGAGTGCAAAACAATTGCAATCCTAAGGCTATCGTAGCAATTGTACTCTAAGCCGTTGTAGCAAAACTGTTCGTAGCACGTAAGTGATAACAGGAACTAACTTGTTTTGCATATGTTCCACAATGTTAAACTTAATGAATCACAATGTATTGCATCTACAATACAGTCAATATACAGTATTTCTCTGTATTGAGAAAAGAACAAAAAAAATCATTTACTCCAAACTCACTCATAATGGAAGCCTAAGCAAACTGCTGGAGCATCAATAAACGTTTCTAAACACTTATTTTTGTAAGATGCTTTCATGAATTCCTCAAAGGTATTTGTACATTAAGCTGTAAATCTGTATAATTCATCCTTCCAGATATGGGAATACTTTTTTCAGTTTGTGGTTAGCTGCTAAAAAAAAAAAAAAAAAAAAAAGTTCCTCACTTTCCATCTGATCGATGGACGCTGCAAAGCCTGAGGGAAAGAGTAATTAAAAAAAGACTTGCATTTAATCTATTGCTCTAATGTCAGAAAGATGGATACAGTTACGTAAGAATCATGGTATACAGTCATATTTTAACAGCTTACTGATGGAATTAAATAACTGCCTTTAGACTTTGATTATATATGAGTGCCAAGTCAACAATTTTCTCAGTACAGAGAGAGTATAGTGTGAAAACATGAGCTCTTGTCTCTAGAAATCACACATTTACTACAGATGCTGTTTCAATTTGGCAACCCGAAAACAAGTGCCAAACTTGAAATAGCTCTGATTCTGATAATAGAGCATAGAATTCAAAAGCATAATACAAACAGTGTGGAGATTAAATAAAATAAATAACAATAACAACAATGAGAAAAGTGATAAGATTAAATTCCTAAAAAGTTAGATCATTCTACACTAAAATATATGTTAGAGTCTTTCATTGTCTCTTACGAATGCTGCATGTTGATGTGCTGTGGATGTTCAGGACATTGGATCTGTCCAGCGTGAGAGGCTTTTCCTCTGATCTCAGCACCCAGTCAGATGGCATCACCAAGCTGCTGAAGTAGAGGAGCCTTGCAGTGCTGACCACTAATTCAATAGATTACTGCAATTATCGACTTTTCTTTAATTACTTAGACCAGATCATTATTTGTGGCTGCTGATCTTTGCACTTCTGTGTGTCACTAAGTTGCTGATAGATCAACATTTCAGAAATTCCTGCATCCAGAAAAATATTTAGCTATCTGATCTGATTCCTCAAGCTGGCAATCAAACAAAAACCTCAGGCTCCCAAACACCAAAAGTAAAAGATCATGGCATGTTTCCAACAGCACACAAGCTACAAGATTAAATCTTAAAGCATAATGCAGCAGAGGAACAGATGTTTTCTATGTTCACTTTGCAGAGGCTCAGAAGTCTACGCCTACAGCAACGAAGGCTCATTAATCACGACCTATTGGAGGAGACATAAGATCAAGCCAAATCCTCTTGGGGTGAGTGATGCAGCCTCAGGAGGAACAGAGCTGACTAATTAACCAGTGTGAGAGAGACACAGAGAGACAGATGAAAGAGATGAAAAAGAGACATAAAGCAGCAGACAAAACAGCACTTCATTCTATACAATGAAAATATCAGTTTTAGATGTCTGTATTTAACAAAAGATAGATCAAACTCTGTCTAGATCGAGTGAAAATACAAAACCTGGTGCAGAATGTTGGACGTGTTGGACCCAGGGACGGATTACTGACCGGGTCTACTGGGCACATGTTCAGGAGAACTGGCCACTGAGGGCCTTGACAAGCATAGATTTAACGTGAATGATTAGACTGATTGGTCATTTCATCACACACTAATCACACATACAACACTATACATAGAATACAAGCCAATGAATGTAAAGTCACAGAGTGTGAAACAAATTATGAAAAATAATATGAAACTAGTGTTTGGAGCAGTCCAGATAGGTCCTAACTGTTTTTAACTTGAGTTGAAAAGCAGATGAAAAAAACATGGAGAACCACAAACCCACTGTAAGTGTGTCAATGAAAGGAATAACTTAAAAAGGAAAGTGAAGCCGAAGAACGTTATGTTCCCTAAGGAGTCAGAAGCTAAAACTAAAATGGGCCAAAGAAGATTTAATAAGCTATATAGTAAAGTTCTCGTCACATTTTGACAGCCTTGAATAAAAGACCAAAAAACGAAAACAAAAAAAGATGTGGACCAAGAGCATTCAGCCAGGACACTTGCCTGTCAATTTCAGATGCTTCTTCTCTTGCACTTGCATTTAAAGCTCTCCAGCTCATTTGCATGGCTGCATCCGAATATCCCTACTACCCTACTATACAGTAGGTCAAAAGCAGTACGTCAAAGGAGTAGTATATCCGAATTCTCAGTATTCATAACACAGTAGGTGAGAAATACCCCGATGACCTACTGCTTCTGCCGGGCACTGCGCTATCCCATAATGCAATAGGACTGGCGTGGAAGAGCTGTCCGAATCAAAAATGGCAGAATGCCAAGCATCAACTCTTTTGAAGTTGCTGGTCACATGACAGTGCCAACTGTAGTATGTCAGGATGTAGTATGTCCAGATTGTATTCATACTACACACATATACTGATCAGTACGTATCCTATGAACGGCCGAGCAGTAGGTACTGAATCGAATGCCATAGGTACGGTCACAGCAGCCCATGTGTTTTCAGGGGTGTGGCTTGTGAGGGAATAATGAAAAAGTTTTGAAACAAATCAAATCATTGACTATACTTGTAAGTTTTACATAATGAAATCATTCATTCATTCATCTTTAGTAGCCTCTTTATCCTGAGTCACGGTGAGCCTTTCCAGGGAACACTTGATATGAGGTGGGAATACACTCTCAATGGGACACCAGCCCGTTGTAAGGCACCATGCAAACACAAATTAAGTTAGCTAATATACCTACCAACATGTTGTTTTCTGGGAGGAAACATGAGAACCCAGAGGAAACCCATGTAAACATGGGGACAACATACAGACAGAAACACTACAAACAGAGCTCAGGCTCAAACCAGAGATTCTGGAGCTGTGAGGCAGCAATGTACCTCCTGCACCCCATGCCACCCTGATGAAATAATGATCAAGTGAAATGAAAATTAACACATCAAACAAGCAAAAAATAATCATTATTAAAACACCCGAGATGTGTTATAAAATAAAATGAGATTCACTAAACAGTGGTGCTTTGTCAGAGAAACAAAATGAAATCAGCAGGTTGGTGTGATCTCAACTCAATAAGCAGTGGTATGCGAGTTTAACTCTGCCAGCTGGAGTGCATTTCATAATGCTCATCAAAACTCTCATCAGAGACAAACTGTATAACAGAGTCTTTACAGAACATGACCACAGCACACAACTTGCTACTCCAAACTGATCCAGAGCAAATGAGGCAGGGGTAATGCAGTAGTTAAGATTTTTGAGCTAGTGATTATAGCCCCATTCTAGATGCATCATTTTAATACTTTAATAAACGATAATAGGAAGTATTTGCTATTCATGATCGTTCAAACGGGTTCAATGAGTTCTTCAAGCATATGTGCAAACTTTGGCAGAATACCCGAATGGAGAAAAAAGGTCAGTTTTTAGGTTATGAAGATTTTAATGATTTATAAAAATGGATGCCAGAAAGTAGCTGAAAAACTACATGTGAAACAATTTTATTGTATCACTGTATTTACTTTTTTTTTTTTTTTTTGCTTTTTATTCCCAGTGTCAGAGCCATCAGTGACATGGGATCAATGCATTACCCAAAGTACTACATCTGATCAGTACCACTAAGAAATATTTACTTCAGTGGTTTATGCTTCTCTTAATATTTTTACCCCCAAACAATTAGGAAAACATCAGAGGACCAGCAGCTGTGTACTAATACAGGAAAATTGGCACTATACACCACTTATCAGTACAGGAGTACAGGCCCATAAAACAGCTTCTCTGAAAAGCCAGCACAAAGCATAACACACTGTGTAATTGTGGAGGCACGACTGCAAAGAGCTGCATTATGTGTGGCCTCAATGGTACACAGTTCCAACCAAACTAAAATGTAAAATCAGGTTTTATTAAATGGTTTTGCTGTTTCAAAGTTTATTACAAACACCCTTCTTATTATTATTTCTCTCAAAGCAGTGAGACAGACGTTCTTTACAGAAAATGCTTCTAAATCTGTGATCTAATCTTGTTTACACTGAACAAGCCTGCTCATGAACAGGTCTGAGCTTAGGGACTCGTTGTGTTGGCAACGAGTCCGCCAATAGCTTTGCAGAAAAGAAAGATCCAGGATCAGGTCAAATCATCAACAATCCATTTCAGCTAACTCAGTAATATATGAAGACCGGGCCCAAGAAGATCAGTTCAAAGCCCAGGATTGCCAGAGAACCAGTGCTGGACTCTTGAGCGAAGCACTGCTCGGACTGTATCCTGTCTCAACTGTGAGTCTCTTTGGTTATAAGTGTATGGCAACTGATTAAAAATAAACCTTCCACAGTGGAGACAGATAAACAAAATGCTCCAAAATTCATATGTACACAATAAACACACTTACTATACTCACACTCAAACACACTGCCTACTGCAGATTAGTATAGTTATCATACTTCCCAGTCCACCATCACTATCCCAGTCCAGATTAATTCATCATTTACTTTTCATGGAAGAAATAAACACAATTATGTGTGAGTGAGAGGGAAGAACAGAGATTTTAGAATATAACCAACATAAAGATGCCCTGCCAGAGCGTGATATCACACTTGTACAGACTACTGGTGAGTAGCAGGATGTAGTAAAGGACACAAGATGGGAATAAAGTCCGGAAAAAAATTGTGTAGGCCATTAAGTCTCCAAATCAGTCTCTATTTCCAGTTCAATGGGGTTCATTATGGGTTACCCAGAAATGACAAATGTACATGTTAAACACTAAACAGTGTTTTAACTGTAATAAAAACAGGCCTGATTAATGCTAAAAAATAAAGGCCCACTATTACAGAGTGTCAGTCAAAAATACCTCATTAAATAATTCCCAGTCCACCAAAAGGGTTCACTAATTTAGAAGATTGTTACATAATTGGCCTGTTGACTCCATTAACCACAGAATGGTGTTATTCCAGTCCACCTCTCTGGACAGACACTGTAAAGTGTAATTTACAGCTGTGATTCTCTTTTTCTGCATGGATTGAGAAACTCTGGCTGTGTCAGTTACTTAGTATTATAACTATACAATAGATAATGCTGTCCTTTAGCATATATTGAGTGACAATAGTACTAGACAGATTCATGGTTCATTATCAATTTATTATCGAATGCCAAAGTCATAAAGGATCACTTAAGTACACAGGACACATAATAATATAAAATAATAAATACATTTTTAAAAATAAAATATATTTTATATATATATATATATATATATATATATATATATATATATATATATATATATATATAACACAACAGCAGGGCGGTGGGCCAAATCAGATGTCAGGCCTCCGGGAATTCTCCCTATGCTCCTGATGGCCAGTCCAGGCCTAGTCATATATTTTAGGTAGGAACACATTTAAGATACTCCTTAAACTGCACAATACTGCTTTAGTTTTAAGCACCACGATGCCCCCTGCTGGCCTCCAGAAGTGCAGTCAGATATCAGACTAAAATTCAAATATAGTACAGCCCCAATTCCAAAAAAAGTTGGGACGCTGTGTTGAACATAAATAAAAACAGAATGCAATGATTTGCAAACCTCATAAACCCAGATGTTATTCACAATAGAACATAAAAAACATAAATGTTTAAACTGAGGAAATCTACAACTGTAAGGAAAAAAATAAGGTAATTTTGAATTTGATGGCCGCAACACGACTCAAAAAAGTTGGGACCGGGGCAAAAAAAAGGCTGGAAAAGTAAGTGCTACTAAAAAGAAACAGCTGGAGGAACATTTTGCAACTAATTAGGTTAATTGGCAACAGGTCAGTAACATGATTTGGTATGAAGTGAGTATCTTAAAGAGGCAGAGTCTCTGAAAATTAAAGATGGGATGGAATCTGGATGGAAGCATATGTTACTCTAAAATCTGTATATAACTTTCAGCATTGATGGTACCTTTCCAGATGTGCAAGCAGCTCATTCAATAGGCACTAATTCACCCCCATACCATCAGAGATGCAGGCTTTTGAACTGAGCACTGATAAAAAGGTGGATGGTCCCTCTCCTCTATAGTCCTCTTTAGTCTAGAGGACGCAGCATCCATGGTTTCCAAAAAGAATTTCAAATTTCGATTTGTCTGACCACAGAACATTTTTACTACTTTGCCTCAGTCCATTTTAAATGGGCTTTGTTCACATATGTCTCCTTCTTTGCATGATAGAGCTTTAAGCAGTGGTTTGTGGATGGCACGGCAAACTGTGTTCACAGACAATGAGTTCTGGTGGTGTTTCTGAGCCCATGCAGTGATTTCCATTACAGAATCATGCCTGTTTTTAACGCAGTGCCGCCTGAGGGCCCGAAGATCACGGGCATGCAATATTGATTTTCGCCCTTGTCCCTTGTGCACAGAGATTTCTCCAGATTCTCAGAATCTTTGATGATATTATTTACTGTAGATGATGAGATATTCATAGTCTTCGCAATTTTACGTTGAGGAACATTATTCTGAAATTGTTCCACAAATTATATGCACATTTTTTCGCAGATTGGTGAACCTCTGCCCATCTTTACTTCTGAAAGACTCTGCCTCTCTAAGATACTCTTTTTATACCCAATCATCTTACTGACCTGTTGCCAATTAACCTCCAGCTGTTTCTTTTTACTAACACTTACTTTTCCAGCCTTTTGTTGCCCCCGTCCCAACTTTTTTGAGATGTGTTGCAGCCATCAAATTAAAAATTACCTTGTTTTTTCTTAAAATACTACATTTCCTCAGTTTAAACATTTGATATGTTTTCTATGTTCTACTGTGAATAACATGGGTTTATGAGATTTGCAAATCGTTGCATACTATTTTTATTTACATTTAACACAGCAGCCCAACTTTTTTGGAATTGGGGTTGTAGAACTATTTACATACCAACATGAAGGAAATAATCACAAAATATAGACTGATGAAACTTATTTTAATGTAATAAAATTATATTGCCACCAAAAGCATGCACCACTGATATCACTAACAGCACTTTCAGTAGCCAAACTGTACACTCTTAGAAAAAAAAGAAACCTCCAGTGGTTCCTTGGATAGTTCAGGTTATTATCTAAAAGGGTTCTAGTTGGAACCTTTAATAATTTCTCCTTAAGGTTTCAAAGTGTAATATTTTTGAGAGTGTAAAATTATCCACAATAGTGGAAAATATGCACTCCATAATAAAGAATCCCTCACTGGCAGTTTATTTGATTCAATTTGTGTG